>NW_026648015.1:0-74936 GCF_950295315.1 Erinaceus europaeus | reverse complement strand
AGAAATGTAAAATACAGGTGGGGTAGATGGCTTAACGGTTATGTAAAGAGACTCTCATGTCTGAGACACTAAAGTACCAGGTTAAATCTCCTGCAGCAGTATCATCCAGAACTGAGCAGTGCTCTGGTAAAAAAAAAATGGGAAGAAAGAAAAAAAAAATATATATATGGAAAATACTTTGTAAAACTCAGATTATACTTTGATACAATAAAGGAATCTGATTTTAACTGCAAAAAAAAAAAAAAAACATGAAACAACTTTCCAAGATGACAAATCAGTTGTCAGAATCCAATCCTGAAGATGTTGTGCTGTTATTTACATAACATGAGGTTCTGGTCTCTCTGGGTTTTCTTCTCTGATCTCTGAGAATTGGGCCACCTATTTCCTCTAGTCACAACCACAGATTTCCAGCTCACAGATCTGAATGTCATAAAACATGTCTTTTTGGGACACTGGCTCAGAACCTCCATGCCCGGTACTTAGTGACCAACCCTACTGGTGCCCTTTGAGGTGAGCCACAGAAGAAGAGAGGGAGAGAGAAAGAGACACCAGCAGCACAGCTCCACCACTTGTGCAGGTGGGAACAGGGTCTTGAGCCCAGTAAACAGAGCATCTATTAGCATCTCTTAGGATGGTAAACGTCACATAAGCACCGCGTGCAAGTAGCTCAATAAATATCTCCTAGGTATGCAAAAGTAAACTAGGCCCTTCAGTTCAAACATGCTGGTTTAATATTTCTAATTTTTTATTACTTTTATTTATTGGATAGAGGCAGCAAGAAGTCGAGAGTGTAAGGAGAGGTAGAGAGGGAAAGAGACAGAGACACAAAGCTTTCCCCCTGCAGGTGGGGGATGGGGACTTGAACCACATCCTTGCACCTTGTAACATGTGCGCTCAACCAAGTGTGTCACCACCAGCCCCCTCCTTTTTCTGTTTTACCAAAGAACTGTTCAGTTCTGGCTTATGTTGGTGTGGGGTTTTGAACCTGGGACCTAGGAGCCTCAGGAATAAGTCTTTTTGCTGAACCATTATGCTATATGACCCTCTGAAGTTTTTATTAATTTTTTTTAAACATGCTGGTATGACTCACCATAGTGTCCAATGTCACAGCAAGTATGTATCACTAGATGAGAAAGTGACCACCTTCTCTCCGGCTCCACATGTGGGTGGGGCGGGGCACTCCCGGGGTCTGCAGTCCACAGACCTGGCAGCCATGCAGGTGCACTGGTGGCAGTTGGCCGTCCATGTGTCTCCAGGCTATGGGTCATGTCAGGTGGACACATGTTATTCAAGTGAGGGGTGACAGCAAGTGTGGACTCAAGCAAAGAGAAATGGGATACTCACCACTTTTTCTTCTCCCAGTGGACCACGGCACACTGTTAATATGAAGTTAATAAAATGGAGGTTACATCTGGCAACATGCAACAGGTTATTTGTGGATAATGATCAGGCAGCGATAGTGGCCAATGGCCTTGGCTTTCAGAGTCCCTGAGTATGTGCTCCCACAGGTGCATAAATGACACCCATCTACCAGGAAGAAACCATCCTAGTCAGCATGCATGAGCACATGTCTTATTTTAATTAATTTTCTTTTTATTTTTACCTCCAGGGTTATTGCTAGGGCTCTCTGCCTGCACTACAAATCCACTGCTCCTAGTGGCCATTTTTATTTGATAGAATAGAGAGACTGGGAGTATGGATCAACCCATGTCAAGGCCCATGTTCAGCGGGGAAGCAATTACAGAAGCCAGACCTTCCACCCTCTGCAACCCACAAGGACCCTGGATCCATACTCCCAGAGAGATAGAGAGTGGGAAGGCTATCAGGGGAGGGGGTGGGATGTGGAGATTAGGTTATGGGAATTGTACCCCTCTTATTCTATGGTTTTGTTAATGTCTCCTTTCTTAAATAAATAAAAAATAAAAAAAGAACAGAGAGACTGAGAGGAGAGGAAGAGACCAGCAGACCTGCCTCACTGCTTGTGAAGCTTCCCCCTGCAAGTGGGGAGCCAGGGGTTTAATCCCAGATCCTTCACTGGGTTCTTATACTTAGTACTATGTGCACTTAACCAGGTGTACTACTGCCCAGGCCCCTTTATTATTTTCCTTTATCTTTTTAAAAATCAGTTTTAAAAATATTTTTATTATTGTATAGAGACAGAGAAATTGAGGGGAGGGAGAGATAAAAAGGGAGAGAGAGATAGAGAGGCACCTGCAGCACTGGCAAAGCTTTCCCCATGCAGGTGGGGACCAGATCCATGTAAATTATAATGTGTGTGCTTAACCAGGTGCACCAACACCTGGCCCCTCATGTCTTATTTTTATACTTCCTTTTTTTTCCACTTTATTTATTTATTTACTATTGGACAGAGAAAAAATGAGAAGGGAGAGGGAGGGAGATAGAGAGAGACAGAGACAGAGAGACACCTGCAGCCCTGCTTCACCACTTGTGAAGCTTCCCCCCTGCAGGTGGGGACCAGGGGCTTGGAGCCAGATCATTGTGCACTGTAATGTGTGTTTAACCAGGCGCACCACTGCCTGGCCCCCATGTCTTATTCTATAATTTTAAGTAAAGGGTACTTCTTGGTTGCTTCTGGGAGTGGTCACTAGATCTTCTACCTACCACTTTTTACTGTTTTACAATCCAAATTCTGCCTCTGTAAACCTACAGGTCACCCAAGACTTCTTAAGGATCAGTTCCAAGGGCTTTCTCAGTTTTCAAATTCTGGGCAAGCAGTGAATTTTAAACACTTATGTTGAAACTGTCCTCTTTAGGGGGCCAGGCAGTGGTCCACCTGGTTAAGCACACACACTACTGTGCGCAAGGACCTGGGTTCAAGGCCCTGGTCTCTACCTGCAGGGAAAAGCTTTGCGAATGGTAAAGCAGGGCTGCAGGTGTCTGTCTTTTCTAACTAAATTCTGACCATACAAATGTGTCTTGCTACAATTCATGGCTTAAAAAGGGGGTGGGGGGATAAGTTACCTAGTTTTAAAAATATCACTGGGGGTCGGGCGGTGGCGCAGCGGGTTAAGTGCATGTGGCGCAATGCACAGGGACCGGCGTAAGGATCCCGGTTCGAGCCCCCGGCTCCCCACCTGCAGGGGAGTCGCTTCACAGGCGGTGAAGCAGGTCTGCAGGTGTCTATCTTTCTCTCTCCTTCTCTGTCTTCCCCTCCTCTCTCCATTTCTCTCTGTCCTATCCAACAACGAATTGCCATCAACAAGGGCAATAATAATAACCACAACGAAGCTACAAGGGCAACAAAAGGCGGGAAAAAAAATGGCCTCCAGGAGCGGTGGATTCATGCTGCAGGCACCGAGCCCAGCAATAACCCTGGAGGAGGAAAAAAAATATATATATATATATATATCACTGAGATTTTTTTTCAAGATTTTTGTCGATAGCATCTGATTTCATGAAGCAGTAGTTAAGCTGTATTTTCACTCAAGTCATGAAACCCACTTCTTTTGTCTGACTAGAAAACATAGGACTATAGATAACCCTGCTCAGCTCTGGCTGATGGTGTTGTGGGGGATTGAACCTGGGACCTGTGAGCCTCAAGCATGAGTCTCTTGGTATAACCATTATGCCATCTACCCCTGTCCACTTTTTCTTTTTTTACACCTTTTTTTCGAAATTAAAAAAAAAATTATTTATTTCCTTTTGTTGCCCTTGCTATAGGACATATATATATAATATATATATTATATATATATATATATATATATATATATATATATATATATATATATTTCCTCTGCTAGCAGATAGATAAGGAGAAATTGAGAGAGATGGGGAGATAGAGAGTGAGACAGACCAAGTCACCTGCAGACCTGCTTCACCACTCGTGAAGCTTCCCCTGCAGGTGGGGTCCTTGTTCATAGCAACATATGCACTCTACCACAGGCACCATCACCCAGCCCCTGAATACTGACTCTCTATCCTAGCATCCACAGCTCAGATTCCTGGAGTATACAGAGGTCAGAAGCAGCTCTAATAGCAATGGTAACTGAGTCTTAAGTATAAATGACAGTCCTGTGGTTACAGTGACATATGTATTAATGAAGGGGACCTCAAGGGACAGACACAGAGGGCACAGTATCCCTGTAGCACCCGAGATGGCAGGAATAAACTAGGACCTCAGGTCCACAGGTGAGATGCTCCACCCACCACGCCCACTCCTGGACCACAGCCCTGTTTTAAGGAGAGGCTTCCCGTGTTACATCCTTGATACTCTCACTTTCTGGGAGGGGCATTAACAGACTTTGTGTCTTCAGGTGTGCTGCCCCTTAGAGCTGCTCAGGTCAGAGAATGGATAGGGAGAACCTGGGGAGTATAGACACTCCCTGTAGCACCACTGCCAGAACATGTTTCCCAAGCCAGTGGGGAAGAAAGGAAAGAATGGGGGAGTCTGGCAGTAATGCAGCAGGTTAAGCACAGGTGGTACAAAGCTCAAGGATTAGTGTCAGGATCCCTGTTCCAGCCCCCAGCTCCCCACCTGCTGGGGAGTCCCTTCCCAGGTGGTGAATCAGGTCTGCAGGAGTCTATCTTTCCCTCCCCCTCTGTCTTCCCCTCCTCTCTCCATTTCTCTCTGTCCTATCAACAACAATAGTAACTACAACAATAAAAAACAGGGACAACAAAAGGGAAAATAAATGAATAAATAAAATTGTTAAAAAAAAGTAAAGAATGCACAGGAAATGGGAGTGGCAACAGGTATGTGCATGGCTTAGAAAGAGGGTGGAGGCGGGGCTTGGGAGTTGATAAGGCTCTTTACAGGCCCTTTCTAGCTCTGCTAACATGGGGCCCTCAACTTATCAGTAACTTACTCCCACACTCATTTCTTGATCTCTCTCTCTCTCTTTCTTTCTCTCTCTCTCTCTTTCTCTCCACACATGTACTCTAAAATGTCTGTTCTCAATTTTCCTGAATAAAGCTTGAAATTTCTGGAGTTGGGCAGTAGCACAGTGGGTTAAGGACACGTGACGCCAAGTGCAAGGTCCAGCGTAAGGATCCCAGTTCCAGTCCCGGTTCCCCATCTGCACGGGAGTCACTTCACAAGCAGTGAAGCAGGTCTGCAGGTGTCTCTCTCCCCCCCCTCTGTCTTCCCCTCCTCTTCCCATTTCTCTCTGTCCTATCCAACAATAATTACATCAATAAAAAATACAACAATAAAACAACAAGGGCAATAAAAGGGAATACAAATATAAATATTTTTTTAAAAAAGCTTGAAATTTCTAATTCTTGGTTGAGTTTATGTGTGACAAATCTACACTCATGTAGGTAACAAACTTGGCTATACTCCACCATCACTGAGTAGCAGTGGAAAGGCCAGAAGTGATTAGTTGTTTGAAATAGGTGAAAAAAAAACAAAACCAGTGATAAGGAGTATGTCATGGACCTACATATTGTAATCTTAATAGATTGTAACCACCATTAATCACAAATGAAAAGGGGAAATAAAGCCTGCAGTATTGATAACACAGTGAACCAAGCTACTAAGTGAGGTCTGTGCTACATCTTATTATTATTAAGCATAAAACAGAGTGGATAGTACATTCTACTTATGGAAGAATAACTGAGTCACATTTAATAATCATTGCTATTGCACTGCAAGTTCCAGAGGCAGAGTGTGGTTGGATGTATGTGCTATACACAGATTGTTCCTATAGCCACTGGAGTGAGGAGGGTAGGGGCTGAGAACAGGACTGGAGACTAGACAGCCTAAGCTTCAGTCCTCATTAAACCTAAAAATATTATTTCTCAAGAATTCCATTTGAAAGAGGGGGGAAACTAAAGAGCATGTATCACAAGGGTTAGGGTAAAAATAAACTTGTTATGTAGATGAATTATCTGCAAGCATTTAAAATAATTTCATTGTAATGTTGGGTTAAATAAGAACAACTAGCACACTTATAAATAATATATTGATAAATTAAAAGACCAGAACCTGATGAGCCAGGTCGTGGTGCACCTGGTTGAGCACACATATTACAGTGCTCCAAGACCCAGGTTCAAACCTTTGGTCCATACCTGCAGTAGGGAAGCTTCACGACTGGTGAAGTAGAACTGCAGGTGTCTGTCTTTCTCCTCTATGGCCCTCTCCCATCTCAATTTCTTTCTGTTTCTAATAATGAAATTAAAAAAAAGACTAAACAGAACATGATGTATAAATGATGAATATATGATGACCTGACTTAGAATATGAAAGCTTCATTATTTTAAGAAGACTCAGGAAGCCATTAACAGCTCAAAATGGCCTGAAAATACCTAAGAGAGAATGTAAAGGAAAAAAAGACGTTTGTATATACTGTGTGTAGGCTTACCTGCTGGAGCTGTGTCAGCAGAGGATCCCTGAGGAAAAACTCTTGTGGTTGTGACAATGCCCACCGAGGAAGCAGTAGTGCCCAGCAGGGTAGAAGAGAATCCAGTGGTGCCCATGGGTACACCAAGGAGATTGAAGTGGAATCAGATCCTATGACAGATGAGCCTGTGGATTCAGATCCTTCCTTAGACTGGCTTGAAGTCTGAGAGACAACAGAAGATGGTCCAGTGGTGCCAGAGCCCTGGGATGATGGAGCCGTGGTCTGGCGCCCTGCTCCTGCTGTTCCAGCCCCAGTGGATCCACTGCTACTGCCTGCTGAGCCAGGCCGGGTGGTCCTGGAGTCTTGCACGGATTACCCTGTGGTTCCCGCCTCCATGACAGAGAGCCCAGTGGTTCTAGTCTGCACTGCAGCTGGTTGAGAGGTGCCAGGTCGATGGACAGATGAGCTTGTGGACTGACATCCTTACTGAGGCTTGCCTGAGGTCCCAGAGCTTTCTGCAGGTGGCCCTGTTTTTCCAGAGTCATTAGGTGCTGGTCCAGTGGTGCCAGAGCCCTGGGATGATGGAGCCTTGGTGTGTTGCCCTGCCACAGACGATCCAGACACAGTGAAGCCACTGGCACTGCCTGGAGAGCCTGGTCAAGTGGTCCTAGAGCCCTGATTGGACTGTCCTGCTGTGGTGCCCTCTTCTGTGCCTGTGGTCTCTTTCTCAGTTGGTGGAATGGGTGCTGTGGGAGCCCCTGTTCCTCCTGGTTAAGAAACAATGATGTCAGTGCATTGGAATCCTCTGAGCAGGTAATATTCCCACTCCTGGTCAGTACCAATGGCTGGGGGTACTGACACAGGTGTCACAATGAGTTCCATGAAGCTTTCTTTTCTTTGTCACGAGGCCAGGTGGTGGTGCACCTGGTTGGGCACATGTATTACAATGTGCAAGGACCCTGTTTGAGCCCCCAGTCCCCACCTGCAGGGGGAGAGCTTTGGGAGTGGTGAAGCAGTGCTGTAGGTGTCTCTCTCCCTCTCTATCACCCCCTTCCCTCTTGAGTTCTGGTTGTCTCTGCCCAATAAATAAAGATTAAAAGGGTAGATAGCATAACGGTTATGCAATCACTCTCATGCCTGAGGCACCAATGACCCAAGTTCAATCCCCCGCCCCACTGTAAGCAAGAGCTGAATAATGCTCTGGTAAAAATTACATTAAAGAAATAAAATAAAAGGAAGAAAATTTCACTATTAATAAATAAATGCATTTTTAATTTAAAAAAATATTAACTATCTGTAACTCTGATGTTTGACTCCTTCCATGAGGGCTTTGGGGTTTGTGCAGAAAATGACCTAAGAATAAACAAATATTTCTTGGAGCATCAAAAAAGTGCATAGTAAGAGAAGACTATCATAAGTAAGGCCAACACATTCTTGGTGTCTCTCCTACCTTGAAAGTAATTTGTACCTTGACAATTGTTCCTGATGTATGTTCAACTAAAAACATCTTTGATCTTCTTGTTCCTTTACATGTGGTTTTATCCATAAAATCTTTGCTGGAGTTCTGATCAGTGATACACTGGATAGTCTCCCATCTCGAGGTATCTGGGAACATCCCTCCAGACTTCCTCAGGCTAGCTATTTGTATGGGTGGGAACTCAGGGTCCTGGCATATGGCTAAGGTTCTCCATCTGAGTAGTAGCCACTGCTTCTTGCATTTAATAAGCAAAGTAAAACTTTGAAAGTCTGTGTTTGCATGGGACTACCTAGTTCGTTTCCAGATGGCACATATTCTAACAAAATTACAGATATTAAATACAGGCAAGGGCTTACATGTACCTAGTAAAAGCAAGGGACAATTATATACCTCAAAGTAAAAGTGCTTAATAAATAGCCCTTTATGATTAGACTTAGATAGCATAAGCCTGGTATTCTAGTAGAATGTCCTAAAGAAGGCATCATAAATTCTCCAATCACATATTTATTATTTAGGCTTATACACCATCCTCTCCTACCCCTTACTTCACTTCTCTCAATCACTTTATGTAGTTGAGTATCAAATAACTCAAAAAGAATTTAAGTACGATATAGTCTTCCATCTTTTTAAATCTCTTCTGACAGAGCATCAGCATTATTGTTACCCTTAGGTTAATTTTAGAAGAGACACTATACAACTGGCCAAGAGATATACAGGCAAAAATTACACATCAAGTAAAGGACAAGTACTGTCCCTATGACAACCATTATTAGAATCATTAAAAAACGAGGGGGAGATAGCATAATGGTTACGTAATCAGACTCTATGCCTGAGGCTCCAATGACCAAAGATCAACCCCCCATACCACCATAAGCCAAAACTGAGCACTGCTCTGGTATTAAAAAAAAAATCATTAATCAAGTAACTGAAGAAAAACTTGAGGCTAACTAAGACCTCACTAAAATCCCAGGTCTATTTCCTCCCCAACATGAGGCCCTATTCCATAAATCCAATACTGGTTTGGATACAACAAATTACACTCAACATGGGGAGAAAGTCTAATCTTATCAGATAAAGGGACTACAAATAAGGGCAAGAGACTAGCTCACTTATCTATGACCTTTTTGGCCACCATTAGACCATGTTATCATCACCTGGAGTCCTAGACAGGGAATCCTTGAATACCCCATAGATTCTCCCCTAGACCTTTCTCTATTATCACTGGTCATATCTATTAGGGACAACATCATAAGCCCTTCTGTGGGCTTCTCAGGACCATACCTTCACTATGAACTACTCTCCAAAGGGAGGCTGGATTATCCTATTCTGCCACTCAAAGAAGACTGATTCTGAAGTGAGTGTATCCTAGAATGTTCTCAGATGTGATTATCAACTGTGAGCTAAGCCTGACAGGGACTTGGAGGTTGCAGAGGCTCTAGTGCTAAACATGAATAGATATGAGCCCCAGGTTAGCTCACTGAGGTAAACAGTTAATTGCATTTATATATTTTTTGTTAAATTTGCAAGCAACTCTCTACCCTAATCCTGATTTCTAGTACTACTCTCAACTCTGACACCATCTTTTTTTTTTTTCCTCCAGGGTTATTGCTGGGCTTGGTGCCTGCACCATGAATCCACCGCTCCTGGAGGCCATTTTTCCTCCTTTTTGTTGCCCTAGTTGTTGCAGCCTCATTGTGGTTATTATTGCCATTGTTGACGTTGCTTTGTTGTTGGATAGGACAGAGAGAAATGGAGAGAGGAGGGGAAGACAGAGAGAGAGGGGAGAGAAAGATAGACACCTGCAGACCTGCTTCACCGCCCGTGAAGCGACTCCCCTGCAGGTGGGGAGCGGGGGGCTCGAACCGGGATCCTTACGCAGGTCCCTGTGCTTTGCGCCATGTGCGCTTAACCCTCTGACACCATCTTTTCAGACAATAATGTTAGTCCACCTCCATGTTAGCTAATAAGCTCAAGCAAAGATTACTAAGACATAAGTTCCTAGGAACACTCCTAAAATAGACTTCCTAGCTCCCTTCTATCCTAAGCTCTGTACTTTCATCTGCATTATACTTACTTTATGGTTCCTGTTAACTAAACATTTTGTCCTGTTTTCCATCTTACTGCCTTTCAGCCACCAAATTGCAGGTGCTACTGTGATTCCGTCCTGACTTCCCTGGGAAGATGATCTCACCAATGCTTCCCAGAACTTCACCTCTCCAGAGCCCTACTCTACTAGAACAGTCCAGGGGTAGAGACTGACCGACCAACACCTGTCGAGATAGCCTGAGGGTGCTTCTTCCGGAGCTAGTGCTCTCTGGCTTGGAGAGAACTCAACTGGAGCCGATCTAGGCTGCAGCGTGGGAGAGGGATCAGGAACTCTTGCCACACTAACTTCGCAGGAGATACACTCTGGAACTCTCGGAGCCGGAAAACAATTTCCAAGTGTCTTTAATCAGAAGAGCAGCTGTTTTTATACTCTCCAAGTAGGGTGGAAACAGGATATGACATAGAGAGGGTGGAGCGAAAAGTGACTGGTGGAAGATCAGGGTGTGACAAGGAGAGACCTTCTAAGTGGTAATAGGTGTAGGGCTGACCTAGAAAGGAAGTGAAGATAGAACCACAAAAATAATGGAGAAAAATATATATACATAGATAAAGATAGATCTTAGATAGACAGACAGACAGGCAGATGGTAAGTAGTAGAATCAGCCCATATCGGTAACTTTGGGAGACTGCAGTTTTCAATGCAGGGAATGGGACACAGACCTCTGGTGGTTGAAACAGTATGGAATTATACCCCTATTATCATACAATTTTGTAATAAGTATTAAGTTGACAAAAAAAAAGTCAGGATTTGGAGGTGGTGCACCTAGTTTAGCGCACATATTACTAAGCACAAGGCCCACGCAAGAATCAATGTCCTGGCAGTCGGGCTGTAGCACAGTGGGTTAAACGCAGGTGGTGCAAAGCCCAAGGACCTGCATAAGGATTCCAGTTCAAGCCCCCAGTTCCCTACCTTCAGGGGAGTCACTTCAAGGCAGTAAAACAGGTCTGCAGGTATCTCTCTCTCTCCCCCTCTGTCTTCCCCTCCTCTCTCCATTTCTCTCTGTCCTATCCAACAAGAATGACAACAATAATAACTACAACAATAAAACAACAAGGGCAACAAAAGGGAATAAATAAATTAATTAAACTAAATTAAAGAATCCAGTTTCTAGCCCCCACTCTCCACCTGCAGGGGGGAATGCTTCACAAGTGGCAAGGCAGGTCTACAGGTGTCAATCTTTCTCCCTTTCTATATCCCCTAACCTCTCAATTTTTCTCACTCCTATTAAATAAAATGGGGGAGGGAATCTGTGTTTAGGGAAAAGGAGCTTTCCCATGTGTCTGTATCATCTCTTTGTCATAAATGACACGTTTACTGCTGGGATTCAGTGCCTGCACCACAAATCCCCACTGTGGATGTGCCTTGGTGAGAAAGGAGTAAGAGGCCCAGAGGTAGTCTGAGCACTAACTAATGTGCCAGGGCTGTGGGGCTGTTCACCCATTCACCATGGAATTAAGTGCCTTATGTATCTTGGGACTGAAAGTCTGGAGCTTTAATTCTAGTTCCATCTCTCTCTCCAGCCTGACACACTCTCTATTCTTTTGCAATTATCTTCTGGATATTTCTGAATGAATCCTGTTATGGTTGGCTTTTCTACCACAGCCTCTGTTTAGATGCTTAAAATAACTAGGTTCAACACTCAGAGTGATCTGATACAGTGCTAAACCCATCCAAATGGAGGTGTAAAGATACAACTTACTATCCACAGGCACTACTATATGTATCATTTCATTAAAAAAAAATACACACACCATGATGCCAACCTCACTTCCCTGGGCAGACAACTCTACCAATGTGTCCTGGAGCCCCAAATCCCCATATCCCTGTTCCACCAGGGAAAGAGAGAGACAGGCTGGGAGTATGGATCCACCTGTCAATGCCCATGTCCAGCAGAGAAGCAATTACAGAAGCCAGACGTTCCACCTTCTGCACCCCAAAATGATCCTGGGCCCATACTCCAAGAGGAATAAAGAATAGGAAAACTTCCAAGAGAGGGGGTAGTTTGGAGATATCTGGTGTTGGGAATTGTGTGTGGAATTGTACCCCTCTTATCCAATGGACTTGACCTTCATAATTAAATCATTTTAAAAGGGAGAAAAATACACTTAACATTGAGATTCACAGCTACAACATCCTTCTTATCTTACACACCTTCCAATGGCCATAGGCTCCCTGAATTACAGTTCATTTTAAAAAACTCTGTTTTCCAGTTTTAAGCACTTACTTAAGGAGAAAGACATCCTCTGGCAAAGCAACTCATCTCTCACACAAGCAGTGCTGGTTTAGAAGACCTCACACATCCAAGTTCAGTTTCACAAAGGCAAGCCTGAGGCTCTTCTTGCTGAGTTACTGCCAAGGCACAAGGACAACCCCACCCTAACCCCCTTTCAGCTGACCCCTTCACACTGTCCTCAGGATGTCAGTTGTCTCTTCTCACACCATCCAGTTTCATGCCTTGCTGCCTCTGCTATTGCTGCCTATGACTTCTGAGGGATAGCTCTTGCCCAAATGCCCAAATCCACCTCAGTCCTCAACCATCCACCTCAGTGTTCTTGTCGCCAAAAAGGAATCCACTGCCAGCAGCTTCTCTCCTCAAGGTGTAAGCTTTCTACTTTTCACAACACCTCAGTGCACATCTGCCACACGGCTGAGCGGTTTCCTCCCCTAGCAGACTAAGGTCCTCCTTTCATGGGGTCAAATCTGGGAAAACAACAGTCCCTGCAGGGTTCTGGCAGGTTCACTGACCTTTCCAGTCACTGGAACGAATACTTAGGAGACAGCATTTCAAGTGCATGAATGAGCACCACCACATCTGCAAACTGGACAAAGTCAGGTTGTATCTACCAGGCAGGGAGAAGCCTGTCTGCCTACCTTGTCTGCAGCATCTTCTCTGGGCTTGCTTCTCCCCAGCGCTGAGCTGGCCTGGCTAAGGATGCACTTCTGTCTCGAGGCCCTGCTGAACATGGCCACTGCGGGCTGTGGATTGAGGGAAAAGTTGTCTCTGGGTGAGGATGAGCATGAGCTGGGAGTGTGACCCACACCAAGGGCAGTGGCGAATCTGCTCTGAGCCCAAGGGGCAGGACAGGGACAGGGGCTGCAGTTCTCCATTACCCTCACATGGAGAAGGGCCCATCTCCACCCAGCGCCCTGAATTTTATTAGGTGCACTCTTCCTGCATAGTAGGAATAATGATGTTTAAGTGCAAGGACTCCAGGATTTTCTCTAAAGGCATTTATTTATTTTAACACCAGGATTACCACTAGGACTTGGTAACTGCATGAATGACGAATCCACAGCTGCTAGTGGTCTTATTTTAAAAAATTTATATTTTACTTATTTATTTTCAATTTTGTTGCCCTACTAGTGGTCATTTTTGTTTTATTTTTGATATATAGAGAGAGAAATTGAGAAAGGTGAGATGAAAACTCAACAAAAAGAACACAATAAAATGTGGTCAGAATATACAAGTAGGTGACTCTCTAGAGATACCCCTGGCCCACAGACATAGGCAGAAATGATCCAGTTCACTCATCATCAGAAATGTGCAAATCAAAACCACTTTGAGATACCCCATCACACCTTTGATATGGACTCCATAAGTAAAACAACAGAAAGTATGTGTTAGAGAGGATGTGGAGAGAGGGGAACTCTACTGCACTGCCTGTGGGATGCAAACTGGTGAAGTAAGTATGGAGAATCCTTAAACAAATAAAAAAGGAAATACCACATGACACAGCAATTCCACTCTTAGGTATATACCCCAAAGACAGAAAAGCACTGGTTCAGAAGGATATGTGCACCCCCATGTTCACAGCTGCTTTAGTCACAATAGCAAAGACCTGGAAACAACCAAAATGTCCTTTTGACAGATGCCTAGATTAAAAAAAGAGTATCATGCAGTAATCAAAAAGGATATCCTTGTGTCCCTTGGGATAAAGTGGCTGAAACTGCAGAAGATGATGCTCAGTGAAGTAAGTTAGGAGTAAGGACAACTACAGAATGGTTTCACTCATACATGGGATATTGAGTCTAAACGTGTGGGGAAAAAAACAAACTGTAAACCTATTTCTAAGACTGTGTGAGCACTCTAGTGGTTTATCTATGGGTGTGGGGATGGGGACACAGACTGAATGTTTGCTAAGAAGAGGCTTCAATAACCCCACTAACTCCTGCCCAACTAGACACCCTCCCCCACCACCAGTGGGTTCTCTCTTGTGGAGGCTAAACTTTCTTTCCCAGGCACAGCTCTGCTGAAAGATAATAATAACTAAGGCAAACAGACCTTGAGCAGTGGGTCCAAGTCCCACCCCTTAACCTTGCAGCCTCTGCTTCTGGGATGACTCCTTTTGTTCTCCAGCCTGTGCCTTGATATAAGGCTGTACCGCCCCTTTGTCTTGTGCCAGACTTATGAGAAAGACCTGAGACCCTGCCTCAAGCATAACCTCCTCCACCCACCTCGACTTCAGTTATCTTGATTATTAATAGTGTTCCTCAGCAACCTTACTCTAGTTCAATCCACAGACCTACAGCACAACTCTACTGTCATGGGGGACATGGCCCAGGGAGGGGCTGGGCTCCGGGATGGGTGGCCGTGATGGCACCCTTGATGCAGCCCACAGAGCTGCAGCCTCACTGCTCATGATGTCTCTGCCTGTGTGCACTGTAACAAGGACCACTTGAGAAACCTCAGACATGGCCACACTGAGCATGTTCTGCTCTTTCCTCTCCTTCCCTGCTGCCGGACAACTCTGTCCTCAGACAGCCTCCCACTGGGTCCTGAAATGTCCAGGCATAACACCCATGGGAGGAGAGGTAGGAGCCCAGCAATGCCCAGGGGGACTGATGGCCACATGCCTCTGAAGCTCCAGTTACCATTCCTTCTACAAGGAACATATCTGAGCCAGAAACTAACTAGGACAGAACTGTCTGTGGGATTGAAAGTTGTTGGCCTGTTGGTCTCAGTGTTCAGAAGCAAGGGTGAGCCGCCACAGAAGACCTACTATGAGATTCCGGCCTCTGGATTTGGGAAACAGGATTAAGGCTGGTGTTTTAATTCAAACACTAGGGTGCAGCCCTCTTCATATTTGCCAGGGCCTGGAAGAATGGGTTCAATCTCTGTGAAGGGCTTTGCCTTTATAAAGCTGGAGGCCTATAGAGGAACTGGTCTGACACCAGGACAGCAAGACATGAATCCAACTTGGCTAGTCTAGAGCCAGGTTTGCAACCTCTCTGGGGACAGGGTCATCAGGCATCATTATTAGAGCTGATTATGACTCAGGAAACTCACAGGCCTTCTCCATGTTTCTCTCCCTCTCTCTATTACACCACACACACACACACACACCATGCATAAAAATATTGACTTTTCTGTCCAGATACTATGTATTCATTTTCTCATTACTATATTTGTGATAACCAAGAGTACATTTTGCTTAAAGGAAAATATTTCTTTGAAAGGAAAGAGAAGAAAGAAATAATGAAGGCAAAGGGGTATAAACTAGTCCTTTCAGTTCCTTTGACACTCAGATACTTAATTCACACACAAAAAAAGCGGTGTCTAGAATTTAAATAATAGTACCAGATAAACAAAAAGATAATATACCTGAGATACCTTTCCTTCCTAGAAAAACTGAAATAACCCGTTTTAGTGAATCTAATTTATTGTCTTGATAATGACTTATAATATTACTTATTTCTAAATGTATAGAGATTGTTCATGCAGTACAAGCACAAGTGTGTTATATAGAGGGATATAAGTAGATCTGTAAATTTTTGTACATGTTTTCATTCACTTCTATTATTACTGTCTTAGAATATATTGAAGAAGACTGAGAGCCTAAGGGAGGGAAAAAGAGAGTGGTAAGAAAAAGGAGAGAAAATGCTGGAAGACTGACCTTAAAAGAAGACTCAAACTGTGTACAATGATGCTGGATATGTTGCTGGATGGATCGGGGATGTTTTTAGATTTCTCTATTGTCTCAGGCAATCCAGGAAGTGATGCAGTAAGTGTATGTATTAGGCATGGACTCTATTCTGAGACTGGGATGAGGTAGGATTCAAATTCCCATTTGAAAGAAACTCTCTGTTTCATCCAACAGTACCTAACCATGAATACCTGCTTCAGATCCAGGTTATTTTGAAAGAAGACAGGGATTTTTTCCCTCCTCCAGGGTTATTGCTGGGCTCGGTGCCTGCAGCATGAATCCACCGCTCCTGGAGGCCATTTATTTTTTCCCCCTTTTGTTGCCCTTGTTGTAGCTATTATTATTGCCCTTGTTGACGCAATTTGTTGTTGGATAGGACAGAGAGAAATGGAGAGAGGAGGGGAAGACGGAGAAGGGGAGAGAAAGATAGACACCTGCAGACCTGCTTCACCGCCTGTGAAGCGACTCCCCTGCAGGTGGGGAGCCGGGGGCTCGAACTGGGATCCTTACGCCGGTCCC
This sequence comes from Erinaceus europaeus, assembly GCF_950295315.1. NCBI lineage: Eukaryota > Metazoa > Chordata > Mammalia > Eulipotyphla > Erinaceidae > Erinaceus > Erinaceus europaeus. The sequence continues at coordinate 58,604 of NW_026648015.1, read as the reverse complement.
TGCGCTTTGCGCCACCTGCGCTTAACCCACTGCGCCACCGCCCGACTCCTGACAGGGATGTTTTTGACCAGTTTCTTTTTTTTTTTTAATTTCTTAGTAGCCATTTTCTCCATACCATTCTAATACTCTCCCATCAATAATTATATACTGAGAAACTGTATTAGCTTGCTATGTAGTATGACCAGACTAGGATGTCTAGTTAAATAATTTTATTATTCTGACTTTTTTATTTTTTAACCACCAGTGTTATTGCTGGGGCTCATGCCTGCACTATGATTCCATTGCTCTCTGCAGTCACTTTTTCCTTTTCTAATTTGCCACGCCAGAGAGATATAGACATGGGGAGAGAAGGATAAAGGCAGACATCAGCAGCACTGCTCCACCACTTGGGAGGTGTTCTCCACTCCCTTCCCCACCAAGGAATAGGGTCCAGGGACTTAAAACAAGGTCCTGCCCCTGGCTCCTTGTGTGTGCTACCAGGTGCACCACTGCCAGGCCCCTGGTGACTCTTAAAACAAATACTGTCCATTAAAAGGCAGAAGTCTGGCAGACAGTATGTGACAAGACTCAGTGCCCTCTCTGCTTTCTGTCTTTGCTCATAGAGGCATCCTTGATGTAGGACTGTATGTAAAGGAAACATTTCCATGGTGACATACATCATTCTCCTCCTGGACTTAAGACTGGTTGGGCTTTCTTCCTTCTCTCCTTCTATAATGCTCTCAACTAGAAAGTGGGCCTGGTGGCCTCCTGGCTCTCCACCTCCTCTCAGCACACAGGTCATCAAAGAATGTCCACAACTCATTTGCCAATGGATTCATTCTTTCAAAAATGGTTTTATGAGGATAACATTGCCTTTGTGTATGTACACACACACACACACACACACACACACACACACACACACACACACTTATGCTCCTGGAAATAGTGTGTCTGTGACAGCATCCATGTGGATATCCTACAGTGATATTTACTGTTTAGAATTATATAATTAGATGACGATGACCACTGCATGAAATAGGGGCTAGGCTTGTGCAATCTCTATTATTTCCAATAACAGCCTGGAAGTCTATAGTCATCTCTAAAGAAAAAGATTAAAAGACTCAAAGCTGTAGGTGCGACTGGCTTCAGAGGGTAACTCTGTCAACTCTCAGTTATGACACTGCTGATACAAGGGGAGAAGTTCTGCTCATCCAACAGGGTTCCCAGGGCCTGGGAGTTCCTGGTAATGCCCTGGAATCCCAACCAGGGGACTCGCCCATCAGCAAGGACACCTGTGAACAATACACTGAGCTCTGGGAGGAGCAGAGGAGGAGGTTCCTGTCTGCTCAGTAGAGGCTTGGAGAGAATGGAGGACAGCTAAATATGGGGCCTGGGGCAGGTCCACTTCCTACTGAGGCTCAGTAGGACAGACAGGAGGGGACAGCAAACTCCTATTTAATACATCAGGGGATTCTCCTACATCATCATGGGAATATTTGTTTATAGATGAGTTGATACACGCATCCTGGTTTTCCTACCTGAGACCCAAGACTTCTAAAATGGAACCCAAATATAGTCCCTTACAAAGGCTTTCGGCAAGAACGCTCTATTCCTTGATGGAACAGAGCCTTTGTGCAATCTTACAATAGTGACTCCAGAACACAGACAGTCAGAAAAGGAGTCTCATCCCGAGAAGGACTGTCAGGCTCAGCTGTATTGTTAATTACAGATAGACATGCCCTGGTGTAGACTCTGATTTTCTGTGACTGATGACAATAGATGGTCTATTTTATTTTTGCGGGGGCAGGGCAAATGGAGATGATTAAACAAGTTAATTTAATGCAACTTCATCCTTCATCATCTGTTAAGGCAAGATTCAAGTACAGTTTCCTCAGGTTTCAGTGAAGTAAGAATATTATTGACAACCACAACAAGAACAAAAAAGCTGAACTATATGTTAATAAAGTAAGAGTCATCTTAGTAAAAGGTATGTTATACGATTTTCATTCTTGGTGTAAGATCTTTTTTCTCAAGATAGAGACAGAAAAACAGAGGGGCGAAGAGACAGACAAATAGACAGACAGAGAGACAGAGAGAGAGATGGTGCCAAAGCTTTTTTCAACATGGAGGGTCTAGGCTTGAGGCTTTGTCATACAAAAGCAAGGTAGTGCTTTATCTAAGAGAGCCTTTTACCCTTCCACTGATGCAAAAGCTTATCAAATCTTTTTTTTTTCTGTAGTAGGAATATTAGAAGCATAACATGGAATCATGGGGGAATATGAAGCTGTTGAATTAAAAACAAATAGTCCTGACAATCAACATCCAGTCAATATGTGAGAAGTAAGTCAGTGGAGTGAGGTCAGAGCCACATTCTAGCTGAGTCAAGGCCACTTCAGCCCAGGCTGTGCTCAGTCCATTTCACCCCCCCAATACTCTCTGTGCATGGGAGTTCCCCACTACAAGTATGGATTGACAGGCCTGGCAGTGCATCTGCTCCCAGGGTGGCCAGGATACTGGACACACACTGGGGTGGGGAAGGCCTCTTCCCAGGCCCTAAAGGTCCTGCTCTAATGACAGAACAATGCACCTACAGAGAAGCCCATGGAGGACAGGATCTGGGCATCTGGAATAAAAGCCACCTCTAGCCTGTGGACAACATGAGACCCAGGGAGTCATTTCATCTGGGAATCAAAGTCAGCACATAGCATCCAATGCTCATGTTCAAGCTGATAATTGTAGGGCCTGTAAATTATCTCTTAAATATCCATGTCACCCCTGGCAGAAAAAGGGTTGGCCACACTGACCTAGAGCAATTCCCAAAATAAAATACCTTTCTAGAAATGACTTGGGATGAGAATTGGGTCCCTGCCTGTAACCTTCCCTGAACCCCCGCATCCCCCACATGCGAATGGTCCTGTGTCATGATCCTGCTTCAGAAAGGGAGACATCCCAGAGGAGGCACTTTGGGAAGGCTGTGGCTCACCTCTCCCCTGCTGGCTCCTTCTCTACTGCCTGGCCTTGCAGACCTGCTGCCCTGGGGTCTCTGAAGTCATCTGCTCCAGATGGAAGGGCTCCTTGAGGGTGGGAAAAGACCATGAAATGGTGAGTCCAGATACAGTACCTGAGGGGATTCTGAATGATCCTTTTACATTTACCATTTTTTTCTAGGTTACCTCAGTAAATCATAAGGGACAGGGACCTGTGAAAACACCATTTGTAAGGATGACAATTAACTGAGGGAAACTGTTATTTGTTTATGCTGAGGAACTTTTTATTTTTTCCCCCAAGGGCTGTTGCTGGGGCTTGGTGCCTGCACTATGAATCCATTGTTCCTAGAGGCCATTTTTCCCATTGTTGTAGTTGTTATAGTTGCTGTTGTTGGATAGGACATAGAGAAATCGAGAGAGGAGGGGAAGACAGAGGGGGAGAGAAAGAAAGACAGACACCTGCAGACCTGCTTCACTGCCTGTGAAGCGTGGCCCCTGCAGGTGGGGAGCCTGCAACTAGAACCTGGATCCTTAACCTGGTCCTTACACTTCTTACCATGTGCGCTTAACCTGCTGTGCTACCTCTTGGCCCCCAGGAATGATGTTTTGCAAGACTGTAGTCATCTGATGGGTTCACATTCATATCTCCCTAAACTACGTGTAGAAACTCTCACCCTGAGCCATGTGCTATCTCCCTTGAACACAGGGCTTTGGGCCTCTCCCCTGCTTTTAGAAAATTTCTTTGATTCTTGTAGGAATTTCCAGTTAGTAAACATCACTCCCTTTTTTTAAAAAATATGTATCATTGGATAGAGACAGAGATAAATTGAGAGAGGAGGGGATACAGAGAAGGAGAGAGCCAGAGACATTTGCAGGCCTGCTTCACTACTCCAGAAGCTTCAACAGGGGCTTGAACCTGTGTGCTTGTGCACTGTAATGTGTGTGCTTTTTCAGGACATGGCCACCTGGCCCTCAAACTCACTTCCTTACAAGGAGTATGATGACTGACATCAGGAAGAGCCTGATCAACATTATGGAATTTAATAAGCAACATTATTTCTATATTTAGGCTGTAGAGCCACTAAGAATTCCTTTTGCTTCCTATGCCTTTACAGTTTCCCATAAACATAAATATCTGTAGTTTCCCTAGTAAACCAACTGCACAGCATGCAGGTGGTATACCCATTAGAGTACAAATGTTATCAAGAGCAAGGACCTGGGTTCCGTTCCCTGCTTCCACCTGCTCTGGAGAAGCTTCATGGGCTATGACGCGGTGCTATAGGTGTCTGACTCTCTTCCTCTCCACCCTCTCCAGACAGGAATGCCACTCTTGTTTTTGCTGCACAGACCTGCAGTGCAAGAAATTGGGAAGAAATAAGTTCAACTACACAAAATACTGATGTCCATATTTCCTTTTTTTATCTGTGGGCCTCCTGTGCATGATTACACTGTGCCAGATGACCCGTGTTTTCTTTTGTTTTTCCCTTTTAATGTTCAGAAGAGAACGAGAGAGAATAACAAAGACTAAAGCTTCATGCTTGAGCCATTGGCTTTACAGACAAGTAGATGAAAAGGTTTTAAATGTAAAAGTCACGACCACATGGAAAATCAAGATGGAGGTCTTAGGAGAAAGTAACCAGGAAGCTGTTCCTGGGCCAGCCTAGAACCAGTGACTTCTTGTCTCTGCTGGTGGCTCTCCTGGATCTTTGCAAGTAGGCAGACACCCACAGGCTAAGCAGAGGCACTGAGTGCTTGATCCTGAAGCTCCTTTCAAACTTGGAGAGACAGAGAGAAGCACTCTGTCATTCTCCCCTCTGCTCTTAGCCCAACCCATGAGCTTCTGCAGCTCTGTCCTCATCTGGCAGCTCAGCAAGGGTGGGGAGAGGGGCCTGAGCACTGTGTGTGCTGACTGACCCTGGAAACACCACACCACAGGCAGGAAGGTCCTGCCCTCAGAGCTGAGGCTCCAGTGTGGCTGCACTCTTCACTTCTGGGTTTACAAATGCCATTCAGAGAATGCTGCGCGTTCCTTTCCTGTTGCTGAATTTCTGATATTTATACTTTGTTACACTTAATGTATATACTACATTACTAAACCTCACACATTAGTAGAAATGATGAACTTTTTAATTCGGGCCTTCTAAATTATTTCAGGCCTTCACAGAAAAGAACACATGATTGAAAAAAAGATTTCAATAGCTTTTTCATAAAAGAATGAAATAAATAAATTTATTTAGAGTTTCTTTCAAGTATTTATTTAGGATGAGAGGAATAGATCACCAGGTAGCCTACTTCAAAGCTCCATTTGTTGATTGATGAGAGAGACAAGAGATAGAATGACACATGACACGAGCATATGCAGTGCCACAGACCAGACCTGAGATTTATGTTGCTGAGTTGTTTCTACCCAGTGCCAAAAACCATTCTGTAGCTGTCACTTACCTCTTTACTTATCCACCAAGCATAATCCTATTTATCCCAAAGGATACAACGTCATCTTTACTTTCCTAGGGGATACTTCATTGAGTATATGTCCCATAACTTTTTTTTCCCCTCCTCCAGGGTTATTGCTGGGCTCGGTGCCTGCACGATGAATCCACCGCTCCTGGAGGCCATTTTTTCCCCCTTTTGTTGCCCTTGTTGTAGCTTCATTGTGGTTATTATTATTGCCCTTGTTGACGCAATTCATTGTTGGATAGGACAGAGAGAAATGGAGAGAGGAGGGGAAGACAGAGAAGGGGAGAGAAAGATAGACACCTGCAGACCTGCTACACAGCCTGTGAAGCGACTCCCCTGCAGGTGGGGAGCCAGGGGCTCCAACTGGGATCCTTGCGCCGGTTCCTACGCTTTGTGCCACATGCGCTTAACCCACTGCGCCACCGCCCGACCCCCGTCCCATAACATTTTTATCCAGTCATCTGTCAAAGGGCATTTGGGTTGCTTCCAAATGGGGGATATATAGGTCCTAAACTGGAGAAATGTGGGCTGTGGTTTTTCTAGTTGTTCAGGAAGCTTGATGGACGCCTGTCTTTTATTTACCACTAGACACACAACCACCTCAACATTATGCCTCTGCCAGGCATCATTCACAGTTTTGGATGAGACCTTGGTTTGCAAGACTATATGTTTCAGACATGTCCATGCAGCTTCCAGGGGAAGTTTCCAACACTGTCCAGGTCCCAGACCCCTAGGTGCTAATGACCGTCCACCACAAGTGGCTACTAATGAATTCTTATCTGCATCTTCAGATTGGCCTACATATTTAAGTTATTTTCCTGAGGAAATGAAATAGTGTCCTATAGTAAGAACTAAAAAAAAAAAAAAAAAAGAAAAGAAAAGAAAAGAAAAAAGGCCCAATTCTCATGCAACCAACTTTTGAATGGGGAAGACAGAAATTCAACAGAAGAGACTACCAATCACAATGTGATTCTAGACTCCTGGAAATATTACCCAGAAAAAAACAAAGAGGGAAGTGAGGGATTAAAGGTGAAAGATGAAACCTGACTGACACTGTGGAGAGGACAAACAAGGAAGGCTCCTTGGAAGAGCTCATTTGAAAGGAGACTTATTTGAATTTAATTTCTTTTTTTTTCAGAGCTCTGCTCAGATCTGGCTTATGGTGGTAGCAGGGTTTGAACCTGGGACCCTGAAGCTTCTGACATAAATGTCATTTGCATAGCCATTATGCTCTCTCCCTGGCTCTTGATTTATTTTAATCACTGCAGGGAATAATCCTGGCCCTGCCATCTGCACAGTGCCACTGAATGGCCCTAATGCCCAACTGTATAATATTTAAAATAATTTTTTAGAGAGAGAGAGAGAGAGAGCAGTTGGAGAAAGAGAGACAGAATCATCACAGCACCTGTCACCACCCATGACGAGACTGAGGCCATGTATGGTGCTGATGCTCAAATGCAGGGATTCAAACATGGGAGGCATGCACTCTAAGAGATGAGCTATCTCCAGTCACCAAAATGTAAACACACTTTGAATTCATCTAAAATGCCACTGTGAATAACTGCAGGAACGATATAAAATTGAGGGGGAAAATTACACTTCTCACTGATATTTTTAGCTAAAATTGGTGTTACGTCCTGGACCCAGACATGAACATGTTTATGTCCACAGTGTCAGTGAGACAAGCCCCACTCCTTCATTTAGACATGGTTCAAGTCAGTCACATCAGGTTCTGTTTTTAAAGGAAAAATGGAAAGACTGTAAGTTACAGAACAGCCTGACATGTGCTTCCAAAGAACATGAGCTGCTCAGAAGGGTCCCCAGAACAACAATCCACACACTGTTACTTTGGTGCCGATCTCCACATCTCGGCTTCCTCACCAGCCTGGCCACCAGCACAGGCAATGCTCTGTCTTAATCTTATCTTCATATTCACTGAGCATGCTCTTACCAAACCAGATGTGTGTGGGCACTCACAGGACTAACTGACCCTACTTCTCTAAGTTGATGTCAATGTCCCTGAAGCCCCGAGGCTGTCCCTCCAAATAAATGTGCAGCACAGGGAGTTTCACCTGGAGCTATTCAGCACTGAGCTCGGCCCCCCAGAGGAAGTCCATCCTGTGACAGAACAGAATCTCTGGGGTCTAAAAACTCCTCAGATGGTGCCCACCTGCAGCCAGGCTTCATCTCTGCACACTGATGTGCTAAGAACGCTGTGCTCTGCACTAATCTCTGCTCCCTCACCTCAATAATAGTAACTCTGAGCTTCCTTCAGAAGTATGTTTAAATTCTAATATGCAGTTCATTCTGACGGAAGAGAATTTCTAACAGCTGCTGGGAAAATGCAAGTGCATCTGCGTGTATCTTGGATGCTGAATCCCAGGCCCCAGACTGTTCAGTTATTTCCCTAACGTGTTCAGTCCTGGCTATGCTGTGTCATGTTCATAGGTAAGGCCTGTAGGACTCCAACATCAGAAGCTAACTCAGTAGGAATCAAAAGGTTTGGGCTCTGTGTGTGCGTATGTGTGTGTCTTCATCCACACATCACTACCCCTGGCATGTGTGATGAGAGGGCTCAGGGCAAAAGCCATGGCTCAGGTGCTAGCTCCTCTGGTAGAGAGCACATGATACCATAGTAGAGGACCTGGGTTCAAGTCCCTGGTTCCCTCTTGAAGGGGTAAGAACTCAGGAGCAGGTGACCAGTGTTGCATGCGATCATCTTCTCTCTTTATTTTGAATAGAGAGAGAAACTGAAAGTGGAAAGAGAGATTATAGAAAGGGAGAGACACCTGCTGCTCTGCTTAACTGCTCTGTGAAGCCTCCTTTCCCCCCGGGTGAGGACCGGAGGCTTAAACCTGGGTCCTTGTACATTATCTTAGCTGAGCTCTATAGTGTGTGACACTGTTTCCCCCATCCATCTGGGTGCTCCATCGAATGAAAAATGGGAAAAGAAGAAGATAAAGAACGGCCTCTAGGAATGGTGGAGTTGGGCAGGTGTGGAGTCCCAGCCCTGGAGGGACAAAATGAAGCACAGAGTAAAGGCTGTCTCACACTAAACATTTCCGTGAACTTTCAAAGGTTCAGTGTTCACCTCACTGTTGCCTTCCTTCTAGCTTTTGCGGTTTGTCTGTTTTCCTTTTGCCATCATCTTAATGGGGGCCTCCAGGTTTATGGGAGAGTTGACATAAGGGCACAATCCCAATCACTGTCTCTGTAACCTATGGAGACACCCGGTCTCCTGCCCTCAGTAAGCAGAAGCGCCTTTGAAGAAGCTTCTGGAAGCTCCAGGTGGGAAGCAGTGACGTCAAGGTCATAGGCATGTGGCTGAGGTCTCAGACCCACATCACTGAGTGCACCCCTTCTTACCATCCAGCAGGACGGGATCCCCCTGTGCACTGTGACTCCTGGTGGACTTGGGGTGTGGTCTCCAACCCGGGTCCCGGTGCCTCCTCTCAGAGCAGAAGTGCAGACCCATGTGGAACCATGAAATCAGGTAGGAGCAGGAGTGGGAGCAGGAGCAGGAGTCAGAGGCTCAGGGCATAGAGAGAGCAGGGGTGAGTCTTTCCTGGATGAGTCATGGTGTTGAGGGAGAGAAGGCACAACCCAGAAATGGGAGTGGTTACAGCTGTAGGTGGGGCCTTTGGCTTTAAAAGTGGTGAACCTTGTGGGGCTTGCTCTCTTTCTGGGGAATACCATGTGATCAAGGAGAAAGTGAGTTCATTCCTCTCCCTCTCCCTCTCTTGTACACTAACATGTTTCGTTTTCTCTACAGTTTAGTTTACTTGGATAATCATGCTCTCTTTTTAATTCATTGTTGAGATTGGCGTGAGGCACTTTCAGAATGGGGGCAGATGCCCCCCCACATTATCTCTTTAACAATTGTGTGGGATGGAGGGGCTGTGAGTCAGTGTTGGGATCCCCAATAAGGGCCCAGCAGTGTCACTTCACTCAGGTGACCTGGACTGTGTCCTCCTGGCCACCATCACAGGGAAGACTGAGGGGCTGCTGCAAGCAGGGGCAGGTCTTGTGTCAAAGCCCAGCAGCTCCCCCAAGAGCTCCTGTGAAGGGGAGACCCAGGTCCCCAACCAGCACTGGCCCAAGTCAAGGGCCAGGAAGACACCAAGGTCATGACCTCAGAGGTTACAGGGGCCTTTGATTTTTTTTTTTTCTCAGCTGCTCACTCCCTGCTCAGCTCTGCCTGATTCTGGTGCTGAAACAGGATTTGGGATCTCAGAGCCCCAGGCTTTCAAGTCATTTGCACAACAATTCTGCTGACTGGCCAACCCATTACAGGGACATTGGCAATGCAGATTGGGATCACAATGAGACTACCAGCTCACACATCAACATACCTTTAAGATCTGGGGTCTGGGAAGGTGTGGGCAAAGGGAGCCCTGAGAAGTGACACTGCTGTTGGGAATGCAAACTGGTGCAGCCCCTTTGGAAAGCTGCAGGGAGAGTCCTCAAACAAACAAAAAGGGCAGTGCCTTAAGATCCAGCAATACCATCCCTAGGCTTCTATCCAAAGACATGGAAGCACTGGTTCTCAAAGATATCTGAGCCCAGGGGCCAGGTGGTATTGCAGCAGCTTAACTGCACATGGCAGCACAAGGATCCTGGCTTGAGCCCCAGGCCCCCTGCTCCACACATGCAGGGAGGGGTCGCTTCACTGGGGGTGAAGCTGGTCTGCTGGTGTCTGTCTTTCTCTCTCCACTCTCTCTTACCCCTCCTCTCTCAATTTCTCTTTGTCCTTTCCAACAACAGCAATGCAACAATGGCATCAAAGTTGGAAAAATGTCCTCCAGGAGCAGTGGATTTGTAGTGCAGGCACCCAGCCCCACAGATAACCCTGGAGGCAAACACATTAAAAAAAAAAGGTATCTGAGCCCCATGTTCTCAGCTGCACTGCTTACAGTAGCCAAACAGGAAAGCAAATAGCCAATAACAGATCACTGAATAAGAAGTTATGGGAATAGGTATTAATCATTCTTGAAAGTTCTGTAGAATTAAATGAATCTTTTTTTACTGGAAACAATGAATAGTGTTGTTTCCAGTCATTAATGTAGGAACACAAGCAGAATGACTTCTGGTCCACTGGGATATCAAGCAAACTTACCAACATTGATCACGGATGTTTAATAGTGAAATCTGGCCTAATAGTGAAAATATCTAATAGTGAGACCTGGTATCAAGTGATTTTTTCTTTTTTTTCTTCAATTTTTAAAATTTATGTTTATTTTATATTTGCCCTTTTTATTTATTTTTCCCTTTTTATTGCCCTTGTTCTAGTTGTTGTTGTTATTGATGTTGTCATTGTTGGATAAGATAGAAATGGAGAGAGGAGTGGAAGACTGAGAGTGGCAGAGAAAGATACACACCTGCAGACCTGCTTCAAAGCTTGTGAAGGGACTCCCCTGCAGGTGGGGAACCCGGCAGACTGGGGTGGTCAAAGCAGGATCCTTATGCAGGTCCTCATGCTTCATGCCACCTGTACTTAACCCACTACACTATACCACCCAAGTCCCATCCACTGCTTTTTTTTCCAGTCCCCTTTTATGATTAAAGTCATGAATAACTCCAAATAAACAGTGTGACACGTAACTTTTTAGTATATTCTTGTGAGAGTTTGCTTCCTACCTTGCTGTTCATTACTCAATTTCTCTCTGGTAGGACACAAATGGGCAGAGAGGTAGAGAAATAACTGCATTTGTATGTATAGATAGAGACATGTAGAAATAGGGAACGTTAAAGCCATACTATGTCGTTATTTATCTACTAGGAAAACATATTTCAGAAACTTTATCTCTTGTACTTCTGATACATTTTTGAAGTAGAATTTTAGATACTTCTGCTTTATTCTAAGGAATCTGAGGATCAACAGAATTGCTGTGACTTGAACTGCAGCTCTTTCCCATCTACATTTTTTCCCTCTTTATTTTCATGGAGGTTAAGGGAGCCTTCCTGTGGTTATCAAAGAAAGAACATGCAGAGAAAAAGTCAATCGACTGTGAGAGATGGTTAGGTGTTCTCTTCAAAAGAACACGAATAGAACAACTGTTTAGTACAAACATTCTTTTTATAAATTGTTATCTGTGACCACCTGTGGCCAGTAGTTTTGTATTCTTTAGGTCAGCTCCCTGCAGTGCCTTCCAATCCTCCAGCAGAGACCCTCATACTCCCTTCCTCCTTTCCTCCTTTAGACAATGGAGAGATTGTGAGCTCTGAAGCCCAGCCCAGAGGTGGGGAGTCAGTTCTGCTTCAGATATAAAAGATGGGAGAAGGCTGAGGGGGACATGCTGCTGCCTGAAGGCCACTGTTGGTGGCACACCCTTTTGCAAAAGAATAAATAAATGCCTTGCTTCAATTCCTATTTTTTGCCTTGACAACTATTTTTAATTGGACATCATTTCCAACTAGGAACCCAGGGATGCTGATGGCTCACCCCACTCCTGCCACCTAACAACATCCCATTTTTTCTCTCTCTGAATTTAAAGTCGACTGAGAAATTGAGAGGAAGGGGAGAGACAGAGATGTGGAGAGAAAGAGACCCCCACCGACCTGCCTCACCTCTCCTCCCCATGCAGGTGGGGAACCACCAGGGCTCCAACCCTGGTCCTTGTGCAGGGAAGTCTGGGGACTCCAGCAGGTTCCTCACAGCCCAGCAGCCCAGCACAGGTGTTCAGATAATTTTTCCAGGAAGGGGTTGGAGCAGTGCAAGAAATGGAAGGGGATACACCCATGACACAAACACGAGGGGGGGGGGGCAAAGGCAGAGCTCCAGGACCCTTCTGTCTCTGTGGCCACCTCACCAGGACAGGGAACTTGGCGCCTCAGCCTCGTAAACCTGGTGCCATGCCCAGTGAACCGTCTTTTACCTCTCTCTAGCCCCTGGGAAGGAAGCTCCCAGGAACAGATCCTGGGAACAGACTGCAGACACCCTGCCCAAAGTAACAACTATTCCAGACCAAGGGGCAGTGCAATGAGAGCAAGGCCAGCCCAGGAGGGGCCCTGCTGTGTTATGTTGCCGCCTTGTGGTCACAGTGCAGAATGCACCTTACAGCCAACCAAAGGGCTCCCATATTTCTCCCAAATTTCTCTTCACTTTCTTTACCAGACACAGATCCAGGGAGAAAAACATACAGAGAAACACCAGAACACTGTCAGCTCAAGCTCAAGGGGCGCAGGGGAACTGAAACTGGGCTCTTAAAGCCACAGGTATGACAGGCTTCAGCAGAACTCCTAAGCACAAGTTCTTCTTATTTCATTTTACTTTATTTTATTTAAAGAACTCACAAAGTTTTATACCACATTCAAATATGGGTCACACAAGGTATGTTTCTTCTTCTCCTTCTTCTTCTTTTTAACCAGGACACTGATCAGCTCTGGACTATGGAAGTCTTAGGGATTGAAAATGGGACCTTGGAGATGATATCATGGTTGGAGAAAGGACCAGAAAGCTGGATCAGCGAAGAGAGTAGCTCCCAAGTATGGGATAGGTGTATAAATATTGTTGACTGTAAACCACATAAATTTTATCTGATCTGGTGACCATATTAAGCTTTGGAGCCTATGTGACCTCTGCATCCCTATAGACCTGAGTTCACATTCTGAGGTCATGAGTAGGAATGTTCCAAGCTGCCCCAATTTCAGTATCCAACTTCCTCAGGTGGAAAATGGAGAAACATTCTCTACTCAGAGACTATTTGAAAAGATAGAGTCAGCTATTATTAATAATTTGAAACAAGGGCAACAAAAGGATAAATAAATAAAAAATAATTTGAAGGCATTCTTTAAAAAATTAACAAGTAATATATATAAATATATAAATACATATATATATATAAATATATATATATATATAATTGGGGGCCTGGCGGTAGTGCAGTGGATTAAGTGCACATGGTACAAGGCTCAAAGCCTGGCCTAAGGATCCTGATCGGAACCCCTAGCTCCTGACCTGCAGGGGGGGGGGTCATGTCAGAAGTGGTAAAGATGGACTGTAGGTGTCTCTCTCTCTTTCCCCATCTCTGTCTTCCTGTCCTCTCTCAGTTTTCTCTGTCCTATCCAACAACAATAACAACATTGTTAATAACAACAATGATAAGCAACAAAAGGGAAAATAACCTCCAGGAGCAGTGGATTATAGTGCAGGCACTGAGCCCCAGCAATAACCCCAGAGGTAAAAAAAAAATAAACATTTTTCATGTGAAATAATAGAAGACTAAAAAAAGATATGGCTTTTACCTCCCCAGAGCCCTGCTGCCTCACTTGGGAAAGACAGAAACAGGTTGGGGGTATGGACCCAACGGGCAATGCCCATGTCCAGTGGAGAAGCAATTACAGAATTCAGAACTCCTCCTTCTGCACCCCATAAAAATCTTTGCTCCAGTGGTTGGGCGGTAGCACAGCGCGTTAAGTGCACTTGGTGCAAAGCTCCAGGATTGGAGTAAGGATCCCAGTTCGAGCCCCCAGCTCTCAACTGTAGGGTGGCCACTTAACACTTGTGAGGCAGGTCTGAAGGTGTCTGTTTTTCTCTCCCCACCTCTGTCTTCCCATCCTCTCTGTATTTCTCTCTGTCCTATCCAACAAAAATAGCAATGGCAACAATAACCACAGCAGTAACAACTAGGACAAAAGAATGGAAAATAATGACCTCCAGGAGCAGTGGACTGTAGTGCAGGCACCAAGCCACAGCTGTAACCCTGGAGGAAAAAAAAAAGAAATCTTTGGTCCATTCTCCCAGAAGGATAAAGATTAGGGAACCTTCCAGTGGAGGGGAGGGTATAAGGAACTCTGGTGACTGGAATTGTATGTGATTGTGCTTCTATTATCCCACAATCTTGTTAATCATTATTAAATCACTAATTTAAAAAAAAAGATTAAAAAATCTATAAAAACACAGAAGCACACTATCTGCTAGCTACCTTCTTAGTAACTTTCTGAAGCTTTACATCCATTCTGTAGTATATTTAGAAAAGAGTTTATTCTAGCTAGCTTAACACAAATACTAAAGAAAACATGTTCTTTATACACTTGTTGCTGGAGGAACATGGCTTGGTTTTTTTTCCTATTTTTATTAGTGATGTAATAATGGGTTTAATTGTTGTTATTGTTGAGTCATATGATTTATTTATTGTCATTTGTGATCAGTCTCTTGTCAGTTTTGTGACATCCAGGTATCTTCTCCCAGTTTCCAGGTTACCTTTGTGTGTGTCTGTGTGTGTGTGTATGAACTTTTCTTTTAATGTGAAGAAGCTGTTAAATTTGATGTAGTCCCAGTAATTTAACCTTGTTTTAGTTTTGTTTACCCATAGTGTGATGAGTCTCCAAATAGAGCCTGATGTTAAATTGTGGACGTGTTTCACCAATGTTTTCTTCTCTATAATTTTTAGTCTCAGTTCCAATAACCAGATCTTTGATCCATCTTGAGTTATTTGGCATATGGTGTTAAGGGGCTGGTGCAGTTTCATTTTTCATTGACTACCCAGCATCAGCTATTGAAGAGGTCTTTTTCCCTCCCACCCCCCACTGAAAAGGTTTTAGTCCTTTATTATGTACACATGGGTTTATTTATGAAATTTAAATTTTGTTTTGTTGGTCTATAGATTGTTTTTTTCCAGTACAGTATGTAACATTAATTACTATTGCTTTGTAGCATCAATGGAAGTCAGGAATGTTATGTATGCATTGTTTGGTTTTTGCTAGACTGCTATGGTGCTGACTCCCCTCTGGACATCTTTAATAAAATATTTTCAATAAATGTGAAAACGCATACCTTGGGATTCATAGTGTGATTATTAATACATGATTGTTAGTTTCTATAATTAGTATATTTAATAAATATTAAAGTAGATTTTTAAATTAACTCATCTCTATATAATTAAATTATATGGCAAAGTTAGTAAAAATGTAAAACCAAGGTCTCTTTTGCAATCTTCTCCTTGGGCAACAGAAGATGACTTGTCATTTATAAGCCAGGTTCTAGTAGGAATGAACAGGTCTGGCTCCACTCTGAAACATTTCTTTTTAATATTTACTATGGCTTTCAATTTCCCATCGTTTCCCATCCAAGTTCAGCTCATTAGCAAATCCAGTAGCAAGTCTAGAATGAAATTTTCAAGAGAAAATGATCTTGTCTTTTACTTCCAAAAGCCTGAAGATTCTGTGAAAAGATAGAGGTATTTATTTCTTTTAGTGTAGGTGATTATTTTTCTTATGATTAATGAAGAAATAGCTACAATTCAAGGCCAGAGGGTAAGCTGTTGCCCAGGGGTTCTTTTCAACCTTTTGTTAATTAGGAAATTCCTGAGCCCAATTATTCAAGTAATGCTTTGACTACTTTCTTTTTTTATTATCTTTATTTTTAATATTTATTTATTATTCCCTTTTTGTTGCCCTTGTTTTTGTTATTGTAATTGTTGTTATTGATGCCATCTTTGTTGGATAGGACAGAGGGAAATGGAGAGAGGAGGGGAAGACAGAGAGGCAGAGAGAAAGATAGACACCTGCAGACCTGCTTCACCTCCTGTCAAGCGACTCCCCTGCAGGTGGGGAGCCAGGGGCTTGAACTGGGATCCTTACACTGGTCTTTGAGCTTTGTGCCACCTGTGCTTAATCCGTTGTGCTACCACCTGACTCGCTATTTGACTACTTTCTTTGTAAATAGATTTAGGTAAATTAGTTCTCCTCCAGGACCATATTTAAAGCTGACTCTCCATCAAAATCCAAAGGCACACACCTGTGAAAAATGGCAAAAAGGCACTGAAGTTCCAGGTTCAATCTGCCATACCACCATAAGCCACAGTTGAGCAGTGTTATGGTAAAATAAAAATAAAATAAAACAGTCTTCAGTGCATATAATTTAACTCTGATCTAAATTGCATAGAGTAGAAATAAGAAGATGTGAAGTCTAATCATTTAGTAATCACAATGGCATTTTTGGTGCAGAGGAATAGGGAGTGGTGTCAGGAAATACTAGCACCATGCAAGCACTAAGGATTGCCAACTGACTACCCTGATACACAGCGTGCTCTCTGCTGGTCTTTTAGGCTCATATTTTCTTTTTATTTTATATTTTAAATAAATATTTATTGGTTCCCTTTTGTTGCCCTTTTTGTTTTATTGTTGTCCTTATTGATGCCGTTTGTTGTTGGATAGGACAGAGTGAAATGGCGACAGAAGCAGAAGACAGAGGGGGAGAGAAAAGATAGACACCTGCAGACCTGCTTCACCTCTTTTGAAGCGACTCCCAGGATCCTTACACTGGTTCTTGTGCTTTGCGCCATGTGTGCTTAACCTGCTGTGCCACTGCCCAGTTCCCTTAGGCTTATATTCTAAGAGAACAGGTACATTGACTTGATCCACTTCAGGGATCCTGAAACACTCTAGTCAACTTTAAAAAGAGTCCAATTTTGTTTTGTGGGCTGGGTGTTGTGCAGTGGTAGAGTACAGGACTTGTGAGTATGAGATTCTAAATTAGATTCTAACACCATATGAATCAGATTAATGCACTGATCCTCTTTTCTTAAATGAATTAAAAATACAATTATTAATTAGAAATTGAGTTTATCTGTTTGTAGGAATAATTATACCCATCAAAAGTGCTAAATTGTCATATTCCTCTGTTTTAAGCTCCCTTATTTATGATAGTACATGAAAAATCAGATATTTATTAAATTGCATGCCTAAGCTAGAAATTGACTTGTGAGAATTTCCCTATAAGCTTAATGGCATTGGGTTCAGTCTTCATGGGTTAAAAAGGCAGTATGGTGAAACTAGGTATCTGCATCAGCATCTTAATGTGTTCTTACTCCTGGAAACAGCTAGAGAACTAGAAAGTTTGTGCTGCTTTCACCACCAAACCTACTCAAACCTGCCCTTTGTGTGTGTTCAGGTTTAATGTATTTCACATGCATTAACCTCTTTACATATTAGTGCCACATTGTAGTATAGTAACAACCCCTTTCTTTTTTTGTTTGTTTCTTTTTTTAATATTTATTTTTATTATTCCCTTTTGTTGCCCTTGTTGTTTTATTGTTGTAGTTATTATTGATGTTGTTGTTGGATAGGAAAGAGAGAAATGGAGAGAGAAGGAGAGAAAGATAGACACTTGCAGACCTGCTTCACCGCTTGTGAAGCTATTCCTCTGCAGGTGGGGAGCTGGGGGCTCAAGCCAGGATCCTTACACAGGTCCTTGCGCTTTGCGCCAAGTGCGCTTAACCCGCTGCGCTACTGGCCGACTCCCAACAACCCCTTTCTTTGTCTGAAAGTTATTTTATCTACAAAATCTTACTTCTTTACTTAATAACTGTCTATCCATCTAGCTGGTGTTATAAAGTAACTTGAACATGTGGAGTGTTTTATTATGTCACTTCTTTATCAGTAATGCTACTACTAAGACAAAGTAAGTGTGGATCACTTGTTTAAAATATCCCCCTGGAAGTTGGGCAGTAGCACAGAGGGTTAAGCTCAGGTGGCGCAAGGCACAAATACCAGTGTAAGGATCCTGGTTCAAGCCCTGGGCTTCCCACCTGCAGGGGAGTAGCTTCACAGGCAGTGAAGCAGGTTTGCAGGTGTCTCTTTCTCTCTCCTCCTCTCTGTCTTCCCCTCCTATCTCCATTTATATCCAGCAATGGCTACAACAATAACTATTAAAAAAAACATCTAGGGCAACAAAGGAATAAATAAATAAGTAAATAAATAAATAAAATATCCCTCTGAGCTTTCCTATAGAGGTTGCTTAGAGACAGAACAGAAGCTTTTGCCAAAGGCTACTTCTAGGTGGGATCTTCCTGGGCGGAGGTCTACCCCTAGACACCTCGGCATTATAGTGGACTAAGCTGTTTGAAGTGCTGTGTCCAGGTGTGTCATGTTCTGAAAGGGAAGGACTGTCACCTCTCAGTGTGGATAAATCTTCTCATTTTTCTTCTATTGTGATAGTAAGATTTTTTTTGGAAATATTGAGGTGAAAACATAATAAAACCGACCTATGACAAACCCACAGTTAGTATGGTGGAAGAGAAGTCACACACTCACCATTTGCAGATAGTATGATAGTATTCATAGAAAAACCTAAAGAATCCAGCAGTAAGCTCTTGGAAATTATCAAGTAATATAGTAAGATGTCAGGCTACAAAATTAACATATAAAAGTCAGTGGCATACCTCTATGGAAACACTAAATTAACAGAAGAAGAAATCAATCCCTTTTACTATAGCAGTAAGAACAATAAAATATGTAGGAATAAACCTAACAAAGGAAGTGAAAGATTTGTATACTTAAAATTATGAGTCACTATTCAAGGAAGTAGAAAAATAATAGGAAGAATTAGCATCATCAAAATGAATATGTTATCCAGGACCAAGTACAATTTATTTTTATTTTTAAAAGTTTTTTATAATCTTTATTACTGCATAGAGACAGAGAGAAATTGAGAGGGGAGGGGGATGTAGAGAGGGAGACAGAGACAGAGAGACACCCTCAGCCATGTTTCACCACCTGTGAAGCTTGCTCCCTGCAGGTGGGGGCCAGGAGCTTGAACCTGTGTCCTTGTGCACTGTAATGTGTGCTCTCAACTGGCTGTGCCATCACCCTGCTGTTCATTTTTAATACCTTGAGGAACTTCCATTTGCTTTATCTAGAGCCTGGACCAGTTTACATATCTCTGCATAAGGGATCCTTTTTTTTCATACCCTCACCAATAACTGCTGTTGCTGGTCTTTTTGATGTTGGGGATTTGGTAGTGTGATTTTACTTATTTATTAAATTTATTTTAATAAATAAGTGGAGATATGAAGAGAAAGATATGAAGAGAAAGACTGCTCAGGTCTGGCTTATGAAGGTGATAAGGAAATGAAACTTAGACCTTGAATCCTCAAAATATCAGTCTTTTTTATAACCATTATGCCCTCTCCCCTATTCAAGATTTTTAAAAACAGTAATTAAATGAAAAAAAGTGATCTATTTCTGATTTTATTTTACATGTGTTAAGGATAAGAATAATGAAGCTATAGAAATTTCCTTAGGTGATCTTAATTATTTTAAATGAAAAATATCATTTGACCTAAAAAATAATTGAGATGTAGTTGTAGTCTTACTTTGTTTGATTTATAGTACCCTTCATTCTCATTATTTGCCCGAGATAGCTCAGATTCAAAATGAAGTATCTTATGCCTTATAAGTTACATACAGACATGCACAAAAACCCACAGTTACCTATAAGATGTATGTAAATTTTCTACCATAAGAAAAATCAAAATAATTGTGGAGTTTGGGGCTGTTGGGTTGGGTTATCTTCTGCCTTATAAGTTACATACACACATGCACAAAAATCCATAGATAGCTATAAGATGTATGTGAATTTATCACCTTATGAAAAATCAAAATAATTGTGGAATTTGGGGCTGTTGGCTATTTGGCTGTTGGCCAAGACTAAAGTTGTTCAGTTTAGGAAATTTTTTCCCCCAGTGCTAAGAGAGGAGCTGCCGCTGGAGGGCACTTAGCACTTTTTTTTTATTGTTTGACAATTAAAAAAATATCAGAGTCTAGTTTCCTTGCCTTTCTTTTAAAGAGAAGACATTTTTCCCCCTCCTCCAGAGTTATTGCTGGGTTTGGTGCCTGCACCATGAATCCACCACTCCTGGAGGCCATTTTTCCCCACTTTTTTGTTGTCCTTGTTGTTGTAGCCTCATTGTGGTTATTATTATTACCATTGTTGATGTTGTTCATTGTTGGACAGGAAAGAGAGAAATGGAGAGAGGAGGGGAAGACAGAAAGGGGGACTCCCCTGCAGATGGGGAGCCGGGGGCTCGAACTGGGATCTTTATGCTGGTCCTTGCACTTTGCGCCACCTGTGCTTAACCCACTGCACCACCACCCGACCCCCAGAGAGAAGACATTTTACCAACAGTACAGATACAGTTATCTTCTCATTCAACTGCATGAGTTTGACCTCAGGTTATTTACCACTTTTGTCTCTAGTCTTTGCAGTCCATAGAACTCAGCTCTTCTAAACACCCCCCACCCCCGGGAGCCCCAGTGATTTCACCTACAGGTTATTTAGGAAACCGGAGTCTATGTATCTGCTGCTTTCTGACTTGAACTGCCTTGTCTTCAGCACTCAGATAATTAATAAAGGAATGCTGCCTCAGGTGTTACTGTGAGTCTGGTTTTGAGAGGCTTCCTTGTGCCCGTATGAATGAGATACTCTTTCTAGAGAGCTTACACAACAAGATTTCTTTCACTGCCCACGATGACATCTTTGGATTGCTCCCAAATCTTTCCTGCATCCTAAAATTGTCTATTTCTCCCACCTTGAATATATGTGGATATATATATATCCAGGGTTATTGCTGGGGCTCGGTGCCTGCGCTATGAATCCACTGCTTCTGGAAACCATTTCCCCCATTTTTGCTGCCTTTGTTGATGCCCTTGTTGTTGGTATTTTTATTGTTGCCATTGCTATTGTTGTTGCTGCTGCACAGGACAGAGAGAAATCAAGAAAGGAGGGGAAGATAGGGGGAGAGAAAGACAGATACCTGAAGACCTACTTCCCTGACTGTGAAGCAACTCCCCTATAAGTGGGGAGCTGGGGGCTTGAACTGGGGTCCTTACGCAGGTCCTTGCGTTTCATACCATGTGTGCTTAACCCACTGCACTGCTACCGCCTAGCTCTCTATTTTCTAGTTTTAAGGTCTTCCTTGCAAGTATATGGGTATGCTTACATGCTGTTTTTACAATGAGTGGTAATTTTAGGAATATACAATGTCTCATCTTAAAATGCATTTTCAATTTAAAACTCATCCCTGGAGATGATTAATACGTGTATTTATATACTATTTGCATTTATGTTTCGTTTGTCTCTTACTTTTTTTTGCCTCCAGTGTTGTTGCTGGGGCTCAGTGCCTGCACCATGGATCCACTGCTCCTGCAGGCATTTTTTCTGTTATTAGACAGGACAGAGAGAAATTGAGAATGCAGGGGGAGATAGAGAGGAAGAGAGAAAGATAGACACCTGCAGACTAGCTGATTGTGAAGTGCAGTGACCCCCCCCTGCAGGAGGGGAGCCAGGGGCTTGAACTGGGAACCTTGTGCAGGTCCTTGCACTTTGTACTATGTGCACTTAACCTGGTGAAGCACCGCCTGGCCTGGCCTTTACTCTTTAACTAATATTAAAGTATGGTTTTCATTATGATTGCCACTGTCCAGTCAGTAAGGTGGTCCTGACTTTAATCTTGTGATACAGCTATTATCACTATCATTCAAATTAACAGTTGAAATTGCAGCACGAGATATGTTTTTAACCAATCAGACACTGAAGAAATGTGACCACTAGCTAATTACAGATTGTGTTCATGTAATTGGCAGAGCTGCTCTTGCTGACACTGAAGTTGATTTCACTCAACTCTTAGACTTTCTGTAGATTCTGACTTAGAAAGGTACATCAAAACTCTGGTGACTGGTATGTGCCAAATAGGTATTCATAGGCTTATTAATATTTTCTCAGTAGTGTAAAGCCACCTGTATTCTAAGGCTCATTGGATCAATCAGTCAGATGTGTACCATACTGGTAGGATCTGAAGGTTCACAAATGAGTAGGAGCACAGCACAGCGTCTGCTTGATGACTTAGCTTCCTACTCACCGCAGCATGTCCTGCTTAAGAAAGGCAACTCCCCAACCTGCAACATCCTGCTGACCAGGCAGAAGGGAAGATAACCAAAAGTCGCAACCCCTACCCCCCTGCTTCCTCCTGCTATGGCTTGGGAAAACTTTTTTTTAACTAAACTAACACGATGCTTGTCACGTAGCCCCCCTGCCCTAAACCCTATATAATCTCAATAGAAACTATAGAGGGGGTCAAGCATTTCTGACCACCACTGCGTGGTGGCTCAGGGTGTTCGTCCCTGGCGCCAGCTAATAAAGACTCTGTTGATTTTACATCGCTCTGGTCTCTTGGTAATTTCTGTGGATTACTGGACCCTAACTAACGGAGGGCGCCTAGTGGGGTGCCGCGGAGGTGCGACGGTCCCTCCTCGGCCCTGTGAGCCCAGTAGCCGGGAGACCCATGGAGGGGCTGACCAGCAAGAGGGCTACATGCTGACTGGGACTCGGGTTCTGGCGCCGGAGGGGCAGCCGCGGTGGTGGTGGCGGTGGCGGTGGTGGTGGCGGTGGCGGTGGAGGCACATTGCATCCCCCCAACCTCCCTGGTCAATTCCCTGTGGTGACGCTCTCTGGGACCCGCGGGAAAGGAGAGGTGTGGGGTCACTGGTGTAGGGTGGCCTCGGCTGCAGCTGCTGGGGTGGGGGGAAGGCGTGCGCCAACAGGGGGTGGCTGATGCCTTGCTCTCCAAGTGCCAGCTAGCGCGCCAGGCTTTCTTAGGGGTGGTTGCTAATCGAGGCGCTACCAGGCGCAGGATTTTATAACCAAGCCTTTTGTAACAAAGGCAAATTAATATGTAAAATATGATAGATTCCTTGTGCAGGCACCAATACCCAGAAATAACCCTGGTGAGGAAAACAAAACACAGAACGTAAAAAATAAATAAATAAATAAACAATGATGTTGAGAGAAAAAAGTTAAAAGAATCTGGAGGAGCTGGGCGGTAGTGCAGCAGGTTAAACGCAGGTGGCACTAAGCACAAGGACCGGCCTAAGGATCCCTGTTCGAGCCCCAGGTTCCCCACCTGCAGGGGAGTCCTTCACAGATGGTGCAGCAGGTCTGCAGGTGTCTATCTTTATCCCCACCCCTGCTGTCTTCCCCTCCTCTGTCCATTTCTCTCTGTCCTTTTTAACAATGACGACATCAATAATTACAGTAATAACTGCAACAATAAAAATGAACCAGGGCAAAAAAGGGAAAATAAAAAACATATATATTTTTAAAAAGCACATTTAAAGAATCTTGGAGTTGGGCGGTAGCCCAGTGGGTTTAGCACACATGGCACAAAGCACAAGGACTGGCCTAAGGATCCCGGTTTGAGCCCCCAACTCCTCACCTACAGTGGAGTTGCTTCACGGGCTGTGAAATAGGTCTGCAGGTGTCTATCTTTCTCTCCCCTCTCTGTCTTTCCCTCCTCTCTCTATTTCTCTGTCCTATCCAACAAGGGCAACAATAACAACAACAATAGTAACTACAACAATTAAACAAGGGCAACAAAAGGGAATAAATATTTTTAAAAAAGAAGTTAAAAGAATCTTTAAATCTGTAGCAAACAGGTAAACAGTAACAATTCAGTGTACATATCCTTGTAGACACTATATAGAAGCCAATGTGCAGACATCAGAGGAAACAACACTGCTGTTTGAGGATGGTCTAGATGTGAAGTGATATAGTCCCAGAATGAAAAAAAATGTTTCTGGACTGAGGTTAGTAGTCTTTCTTAGTTACGTAGCCTTTCCTCTCTTTGTACACATTTGAGAATATTAATAATAGGGTCAGTTATTATTAAGAACTTGAAACAACAAGGGCAACAAAAGGATAAATGAATAAATAAAAATTTAATAGAAGAATTTGAAGGCATCTTGTAAATAATTAACAAGTGTTATACATATATGTATATATATATAAGGTTTATATAAATATAAAGCAAATTCAGGGCCTGGCGGTAGTGCAGTGGATTATGTGTACACAGTACAAGGTGCAAAGACTGGCCTAAGGATCCTGGTTGGAACCCCTGGATCCCCACCTGTGGGGGGGTCACTTCACAAGTGGTGAAGCAGGACTGTAGGTGTTGCTCTCCTTTTCAGTCTCTGTCTTCCTGTCCTCTCTGTTTCTCTCTGTCCTATCCAACAGCAATAGCAATGGCAACAATAACCACAGCAGTAACAACTAGGACAAAAGAATGGGAAATAATGACCTCCAGGAGCAGTGGACTGTAGTGCAGGCACCAAGCCCCAGCTATAAGCCTGGAGGCAAAAAGAAGAAATCTTTTGTCCATTCTCCCAGAGGGATAAGGATTAGGGAACCTTCCAGTGGAGGGGAGTGTATAGGGAACTCTGGTGACTGGAATTGTATGGGATTGTACTCCTCTTATCCCACAATCTTCTTAATCATTATTAAATCACTAATTTAAAGAAAGCAAGAGAAAAAAATCTATAAAAACACAGAAGCACACTATCTGCTAGCTACCTTCTTAGTAACTTTCTGAAGCTCCACATTCATTCTGTAGTATATTTAGAAAAGAGTTTAGCTTAGCTAGCTTAACACAAATACTAAAGTAAACATGTTCTCTATACACTTGGTGAGGGAGGAACATTGCTTGTTTTTTTTCCCTATTTTTATTAGTGATTTAATAATGGGTTTGTTTTGTTGTTATTGTTGAGTCATGTGATTGATTTATTGTCATTTGTGATCAGTCTCTTGTCAGTTTTGTGACATCCAGGTATCTTCTCCCAATTTCCGGGTTACCTTTGTGTGTGTGTGTGTGTGTGTGTGTGTGTGTAGTTTTCTTTTAATGTGTAGAAGCTGTTAAATTTGATATAGTCCCAGTAATTTAACCTTATTTTAGTTTTGCTTACCCATAGTGTGATGAGTCTCCATATAGAGCCTGATGTTAAATTGTGGATGTGTTTCACCAATGTTTTCTTCTCTATATTTTTTAGTCTCAGTTCTAACAACAAGGTCGTTGGTCCATTTTGAGTTAATTTGGCATATGGTGTTAAAGGCTGGTGCAGATTCATTTTTCTGCAATTGACTACCCAGTATCAGCTATTGAAGAGGCCTTCTTTTCCCCCACTGAAAAGGTTTTAGTCCTTTATTAGTACACACATAGGGGTTTATTTATGGAATTTCAATTTTGTTTTGTTGGTCTGTAAATTGGTTTTGTTACAGTACTATAACTTTTTAATTATTATTGTTTTATAGCATCAATGGAAGTGAGGAATGTTATGTATGCATTGTTTGGTTTTTGCTAGACTGCTATGGTGCTGACTCCCCTCTGGACATCTTTAATAAAATATTTTCAATAAATGTGAAAACACATACTTTGGGATTCATAGTGTGATTATTAATACATGATTTTCAGTTTCTATAATTAGCATATTTAAGATTAAAGTAGATTTTTAAATTAATTCAACTATATATAATTAAATGTTTATATGGCAAATTTAGTAAAAATGTAAAACCAAGGTCTCTTTTGCAGTCTTCTCCTTGGGAAACAGAAGATGGCTTGTCATTTTTTTTTATTTAAGACCTTTATTAACAGATGCTTGCAGCTTGTTGCCTTTTTTTTTGAAAAACATCAAGTTGTAAACTTTTATTACAAATTCAAAATGAGGTTCTTAAAAATCTCAACTTGACCAGATATGAAACAATTTAAAAACCTTTAAAGGTGTATTGAGAAAAACCAGGCCTTTTAAAAAAAAAAAAAAACATGTTTGACATTACCAAAAAGAGACATCTTTAGGTAAAAATAATAAAAACCCCCTTGCTGCATAGATAATGCAGATAGTTCTGGTTATCTGGTCAAGGGGCAAAAAGCAAGCACTTAAGGTCTTCAGCTCATTCCTGTTGTTGAAACCATATCTGCTCCTTACATTGACCATTTTACTGTTCCCATAACCTTCATTGCCTTGATCTTCTTGTCCCTGCCAGCAGGCGCCACCGATATGAGGCTGCCTGGGCAGCCGCTCCCTGTGCCACTACCCGTGGCACCAGGCTTGGTGTCGGTGGTGCTGAGGGCGGGAGCGGCCTGCTGCTGCTGGGTCTAGGCCACTCTGCTCATGGTTGCCATGATGGTGACTGGGGCCAGCTGCTGCAGCTGCAGCTCCTCCCAGGGTGTGATGGCAACTAGGAGGCGGTGCAGGGCTCTCTGGGGTCCGCTCTCAGCTTGTCATTTTTAAACCAGGTTCTAGTAGGAATGAACATGTCTGGCTCCACTCAGAAACATTTCTTTTTAATATTTACTATGGTTTTCAATTTCCCATCCTTTCCCATCCAAGTTCAGCTCATTAGCAAATCTTAGCAAAGATCTTGTTTAATATTTTGGCATCTATGTTCATCAGAGATATTGGCCTGTAGTTTTCCTTTTTTGTTCTGTCCCTATCAGCTTTTGGTATCAGGGTGATGTTGGCTTCATAGAAGGTGGAAGGGACTATACCTGTTTCTTCAATCTTATGGAAAAGCTTAAGAAGTATGGGTACTAACTGTTTCCTGAAAGTTTTAAGGAGAATGTTGTTTAGTTTCCAACTTCTGTGACTTTTAATAATCTTCGGTTTGTTGTTAAATGTTAGTTTTACTCCACTGTGGTCTGAAAGATACGTGGCATGATTTTGATGCTCTTGAATTTATTGATCCTGTCTTTGTGGCCTAATACGTGGTCTATCCTTGAGTATGTATTATGTGGATTTGAAAAGAAGGTGTATGCCAGTTTTTTGGGGTGAAGGACTCTGAAAATGTCCAAGAGGTCTAGTCTGTCTATCTCTTCATTCAATTCTCTTGTATCTTTGTTGGTTCTCTGCTTTGTTGATCTGTCTAAGTGTGAGAGTGGTGTATTGAAGTTTCCCACTATTACTGTATTATTATTGATGTATTATTGAAATTCTTTCAGTAAGCACTTGACATATTTAGATGGCCCCTCACTGGGTACATAGATGTTAATAATTGTTATGTCTTCTTGGCTGATTGATCCTCTAATCATTATGTAATGTCCTTGCCTATCTTTTGTTACTTTTTTTAACCTAAAATCTATAGTGTCTGAGATGAGAATGGCAGTTCCTGCCCTTTTTTGTAGTCCGTTAGCCTGTATGATAGTTTTCCATCCTTTCACTTTAAGTCTGTGTTTATCTTGTTGTGACAGATGTGATTCTTGCTAGCAGCATATGGTTGGGTTATGCTTTCTGATCCATCCCCCACTCTGTGCCTTTTGATGGGTGAGTTTAAACCATTGACATTTATTGATATTATGGATTTAATGTATTGTAGTGCCATTGTTCAAATAAAAATTTTTGTTTGCTCTGATATATTGCAAGTATTTATAGTGATGTTCTTGTTTATAAGAGGTCTTTTAGAACCTCTTTCAGGGCCGGCTTGGTGATGGTTGCCTCCTTTAACTGTTGTTTGTCTAAGAAGGTTTTGATCCCTCCATCTAGTTTGAATGAAAGTCTAGCAGGATATATTATCCTTGGTTGAAACCCTTTTTCATTCAGGGCTCGATAGATATCTTGCTATTCTCTTCTGGCTTTTAGAGTTTGATTGGAGAAGTCTGCAGATAATCTTATGGCATTTCCCCTGTATGTGACTTTTTGTTTCTCTCTTGCAGCCTTTAGGATCCTTTGTTTATCCTTACTTATTCTCATAGTGACTATGATGTGTCTTAGTGTCTTCAGGTCTGGGTTGTATCTGTTTGGAACTCTCTGGGCCTCTTGAATCTCGATGTCCTTTCTGTTATTCAGGTCTGGGAAGTTTTCTTCTATTATTTCCTCTAGAATGTTTGCTTCCCCTTCCTCTCTTTCTTCCTCTGGCAGGCCAATTAAATGAATGTTACTTCTTTTGAGATCATCCCATATGTCTCTGTTGTTGTTTCCAGTGTCTCTCAGTCTCTTTTTGAGCTCTTTCACCTCTTTCTTAGTTTTCTCTAACTTATCCTCTGTCTGACTAATTCTGTTTTCTGCTTCTGTTAGTCTGCTTTCCCTTGCCTCAGCTTTTTTCTTCATTAGAGCTATTTGAGGTTTCAGTTCTCTAATTGCCTCAAGATAATCAGTATTTTCCTTGGGGGTCTCAACTTGTTTTCTGAATGGTGCCATTCCTTTCCTCTAAAGTTGTTTTCATTTCTGTCATTAATAAGTTTATTATTGCTTGTATCCTTTTCTTATCTATGGTTACTTCTGGCTGATTTGTAGTTTCTTCTGGGCTCTTGTCTTCATTCATTGAAGTAGCAGTTTTATTTGTTTTTGATCTACCCATTTTTAATGTGTTTCTTTTTTATGCTCTGTTATTCCTCTTTTGTTGTGTCTTCAGTACAATTAACACTGTACTAAATACCTTTATGACAATTGCACTCACCAACCTCAGGAATTACAATAGCAACTGTAGCAAGTATTGAAGCAGTTTAATCACTACCAGTTAGCCAAACAATATCTCCAGTCTGTGAAAAAATAGTAACCAAATCCCAGTGAAGAAGAAAGAGTAAAAAAAAGGAATAGCAAGAATATACAGTTATGCAAATCTACTATCCACTGTATATTCTAGGGGTAACAAGAGCGGAAAGGGAACTAGAGCAGAGATAGACACATAGAGAGTCCACTCTGAGTCAGATTTCTTCCCCAAAATAATTCACAAATTCATAAAGGCAAAGAAGAAGGAAGGAAGAAGTTTATGACAAGATAAAAAAAGAAACAAGAGAGAGAAAAGAGAAAAGATAAAAAAGAGCTGTAATTAAAGAGCAGTGAAAGGAAAGTTTTTTTTGATTACTTTATTTTTAATTTAATTTTTTTAATTAGCTAGGAGGAGGAAGGCGAGAGTCTGTAGAGGAGGTAGGAGTAATGAGACAAGTTCCTCCCACAATAGATAAGATGCCCATTACCCTAGCAATGAAAGATACCCTAAGAGTTAATTCTGATCAACCTAAAGGGGGGGCGGAAGATATATGCCTTTACATAATATTAATAATAAAATAGAGCAGGGTAAAAAAAACACCCTGTCCCAGATTACCTCAAACCTCGTGAGCAGAGGTAGCTGATTGTTAAGAAAGAAGAAGAAAAATAATAATTAAAAAACCTCAGGACTAGACAAGGATAGCTGGGATAGACAATTATACAAATCTATTATCCACTGTATATTCTAGGGGTAGCTAAAGGAGGAAGGGAAGTTGATCAGAGATACTCATAGTGAGAGTCCACTCTGAGTCAGATTTCATCCCAAAAATAATTCCCAAACGTGTATCAGTGAATTCAGTGAAAGCACACTGTTTGGTGATGTAGGGGATGGGGTCTGTGGCTTTGGAAGCCACAAAAAAAAAGAGAGAGAGAGAGAAAAAAGAAAAAGACAAGAAAAAGAACAGTAATAAAAGAGCAGTTAAAGGAAAGAGTTTTTTATTTGTTTATTTTTTATTATTTAATTATCTATGTGGGGGAGGGGTGGCTACTTAGAAAGAAAAAAGGCCAGAGGTTTCAGAAGGGAATAGACTTAGAATGAATGATACTCCCTGGTGGGACAGGAATCTTGGTAAAGAAAGAAGCTCAGCAGAGGAGCCTGCTAGGAGGTGGTCCCCCGGGATTGGTTATGGGGGGGGTGAGGGGGAGGAGGTTCGCTTTGGGAATAATAATTTAAAAGAAAAAAATTTTTCCTTTTTTTCTACTCTATTTTTAACCCAAATTAAGTTATAGTCACATCCTTGGTAGGCCTATTTTAGTTGTATTCCAAAGGGATATATATTCCAAAGGGATATTATATTCCAAGGGATATATATTCCAAAGGGATATTATATTCCTACTGCTTTGTCCTCCTCTCACGCAGTCTCATCGTGCAGGTAGCAGGGATGGGTCTGGGCAAAGCCATATTTCTTTTTCTGGCTCTGAGATTTTGAACTTTACATCCTGTCTCTAGATTTTATTCAAACTTAAGTCTGTCTCTAAACCCTAACACCATCAACACAAAATGAGTTGAGTTAGATTCTTAAAATTTATTTTGGATTTGAGTCCCCACCACACCTGCAGAGGAAAAGCTTTGTGAATGGTGAAGCAGTGCTGCAGGTTTCTCTCTCTCTCTCTCTCTTTCTCTCTCTTCTCCCTCTTTACTTCCCATTTCCTTTTTTATTTCTTCTGTTACTATCCAATAAACAAAGATAATAAAAATATTTTTATTTTTAATTTTTAAAATATTTATTTCCCTTTTGTTACCCTTGTTGTTTTATTGTTGTAGTTATTATTGTTGTTATTGATGTCCTTGTAGTTGGATAGGACAGAGAAAAATGGAGAGAGGAGGGGAAGACAGAGGGGGAGAGAAAGATAGGCAGTGAAGCAGGTCTGCAGGTGTCTATCTTTCTCTCACCCTGTCTTCCATTCTTCTCTTCTTCCCTTTGTCCCAGCTGCATCCACAGCAGCACCATGGAGCCCTGAGGCCCGGGCCCTGAGACCCTGTCACCCCCTGTCACATTGAGTAGCATAGCATCGCATCACCCCCAGGCAGCATTGAGCCATGCCGCATTGTGTCGCACCCATAGGCCCCAGTGCTGGGGCCTGGGCCCTGCGCCCTGAGCGCCCAGCAAGAACTGTGCGGAGTCCCCGTGTGGAAGTACTGCTGGGGACTCCCCAAGGTGCTGTGCCAGACAGCAGCCAGTGGCCAGGTCCATAGTGCTGGAGCCCATCTAGTGAGATTCCTCCAATTGCAAGTAAGTGGCCCCTGGTTCCTGTGCCCTTGAAGGCTGGGTTGTTGTGCCTACCTGGGAAGTTGCTGGGTGGGGTGAGGGGCGAAGTCGGGGTACAGCCGCAGAGGGGCCAGCACCCCCGGACCCAGTACCCCGGGACAGGCGCACCCCTTAGAGGTGGCTGCGCACCCCCCCAAACCTCCAGCACCCAGCGGCCTTGAGCAGGGCGCTCCCCGAGATGGAGCCATGCACACCCCCGGCAGGCAGGGGCGCACCCAGGGGAGGTGTCCGCGAGCCCCCAGACCCTGCACCCCTGGCAGGGACACCCTGGAAGGGTGGCTGTGCGCCCCCAGATCTTGCTGCTTTTCAGCGCGAGCGTAGGGACCCCGCCGGAGAGTCTGGGCAGCCGGCCTTCCCTTTCCTTCCTGCCGGGAGAGGGGTCCTAGGTCCCTGGGCCTCACCCAGCGTGTCAGTGCTGGTGGCTCCAAGTGTCCCGAGGGTGAGGACCCGCCAGTGCAGCTGGAGTCCAGGCAGTGCGCCTCCCGCCCACCCCAAACGCCCTGGCAGGAGGGGACCCCGGAACCCACCAACCTGGCTTCAGGGGCAGCCAGGTCCAGAAAACTTTCCGTGTGTCCGCCCACCAGAAATGTGCACCAGCTGTCCTTCCTCTCGGTGTGGCCCACGACGAGGTCCTCGGGGACGGCTGTTTGGAATCCTGAACTTCGAGTTTGGTCTGGGGAAACATGGCGAGCCAAGCTCCCAAATTAGGGTGAAGGAGGCTGGGGCACGGGGTGCGGGTCCAGATTGGGGGTCTCCTCGCACTACTAGAACTGGAGTGTTTTCTCTGCCTCTGTCTCTCTCAGAAGAAACATGCATTTCAGAGGGGTGCCCCAAGCCAGCTGGCTCCAACCCTTGTTGAGCCCTGGGCCCGGGCTGTGGATTGGGTCTGGGCTGAAGGTCTGGCACTTTGCAACCTGCTGGTCCTGGAGGGTACTGCCAACACCCACCCCCAACCCCCCTCGTCCCGGTGGCCTAGGCCTGGCAGGGCTCCTTGTGTGGTGGGGGGTGGGCAGGGGTCGCCTGGGGTTCTTGTGTCTGTGGGGACAGTCCTGGGGAGACTGCAGTCTTCCTACTCACACAATGGGGCAGCCAGGATGCTGGCAGGTGGGAGCTGCACTAGGAGCCCCACAGAGCCAGGCAGCAGCCGATCTTGGAGCTGGGTAGGAACCGGGCAGGAACCGCGGTTTTTTAAAAAAAAAATGAAATTAAAAAAAGGAAAAATGTTATTTATTAATACAAAAAAGAGAAGCAGAGCATGAATATGGCACATGCAAATCTGGGGATTGAATTCAGGACTTAATTCGTACAGAGCCATTGCCCTAGCCATTCTGCAATTCTAAAGTATAAATAGGTTATTTTATTTTTGTTGTTGTTGTTGTCACCAAGGTCTCATTGTCTCCCTTTCTTTTTTTTCTTGTCTATTCTTTTCCACTCCTTTTAATTTTTATTTATTTTTCCATTTTGTTGCCCTTGTTGCTTAACATTGTGTGGTGATTAATGTCGTTGTTGGTGGATAGGACAGAGAGAAATGGAGAGAAGAGGGGAAGACATAGAGGGGGAGAGAAAGACAAACACCTGCAGACCTGCTTCACCACCTGTGAAGGGACTCCCGGGCAGGTGGGGAGCCAGGGGCTAGAACGGCGATCTTTCCTCTGGTCCATGAGCTTTGCGCCATGTGCGCTTAACCTGCTGTGCCACTGCCTGACTCCAACTGTCTCCATCTCTTAACACTTTTTAAATAAGATTATAATATAGTCCTAGCTTCGGTAGTACATATACTAAAATTGGCATGATACATAGAAGATTAGCATGGCCCCTGCTCAAGGATTACACACAGATTCATGAGGCATACCATATTTTTTCAAAAAAAGGATTATAAAATATATGTACACACATATAAATAATTATAATCTTTTAAAGAGCCAGTTAATGCAACCTGGGAGGCGGTTCAGTGGCAAGAGATCTGGATTTGTATGTGTGGGATCCCAGGTCTGTCTGAACTCTGGTTCTACATATGCTGAAGCTCTTTTAAAAGATTTATTAATCAGTGAGGGAGAAAGGGAGGAGAGAGAGAGAGAGAGAGAGAGAGGAAAAACACTATAGCATCAGTCTGGAACATGTGATGCTGGAGGTAGAATTCAGGACCTCATGCTTGAGTCCAAAACTCCAACCACTCTGCCAGCCTCCAGGACTGCAGATTGGCTTTTTTGAATAAAATCATGGTAATATTGTTCTCTTAACTGTACTTATTTTAAATAATACAAAGTCTTTTTAAAATTTTTTCTCAAATATTGTGCCTGGGGATCAATCCCACCCAGAACCTTGCACCTGCATGGGACAGCTGAGAGGCCTCCCTGCCAGTCTCCATTCTGTATCCTTTAAGAGAGGGAGACATGCAAAGCACTGCTCCTCTATGCACGGAGTCCCGCCCATTGCCTGCCTGTGTTTTCACTTGCAGTGTGGAGGATCAGACCCCCAGCCACATGCTATGCTATGTTTTCTTTTTAAGAAACAGACAACCTGCGCCTAGATTTAGGCGGGTAACTGGACTCAACAGTAGGCCAGGCCCATTTAAAATCCAAATTCAACAAATTTAGAACCAAGGCAAAGGAAAGAACAGTCACTATAATTTTTTTAAGACACTGGGTAGCTTCTTTGCATTGGTCTCTCTATATAAACATGTTATTTTCAACATCTCTGTATTGATGATTGAAGTCGGTCAAGCTGACTTAGTTCTCCTTGAGACAGACAACGTGTGTATATACATTTGGGTCACAATACCCTGCTGTTTGTTGATCTTTCAAAGTAAATGAATGTGCTGGGGTGGGATTGGGAGGCAGAACTTGGAGAAAGAATCATCCTCATCAATAGGTGTTGCTACATTCAGCCTTCATATAGGAAACACCTCAAGATATCAGTATCAGAGCAACCATTTACAAGTATTTTTTCAAGATTTATTTTACTTTACTTGTTTATTGAATAAAGACAGAGAAACTGAGATCGTAGGGGGAGGTAGAGAGAAAGACACCAACAGCACTGCTTAACCGCCTGTTAACCTCCTTCTTTACAGGTGAGTCAACAGTTATTACATCTTAAGCTAGGTATCATTTCTTCCTTTCTTTCTCTCTTTTTCTTTTTAATTTCTTTATT
The DNA here is from genome assembly GCF_950295315.1 of Erinaceus europaeus. Classification (NCBI taxonomy): domain Eukaryota; kingdom Metazoa; phylum Chordata; class Mammalia; order Eulipotyphla; family Erinaceidae; genus Erinaceus; species Erinaceus europaeus. The sequence continues at coordinate 24,667 of NW_026648015.1, read as the reverse complement.
GGGGAATTAATGTTTTACATTCCACATTAAATACAATAGTTTGTATTTGCAGAACAATTTCCAGTTTTCCATATAGCAATCTATGTATCATTTTTCTTTCTTTCTTTTTTTTTGTTGTTATTGGATAGCGACAAAGAGAAATTGAGAGAGAAGGGGGAGATAGAGAGGAATAGAGACAGAGAGACACCTGCAGACCTGCTTTACTACCTGTGAAGTGACTCCACTGCAGCTGGGGAGCAGGGGGCTTGAACCAGGATCCTAAACGGTCCTTGCTCTTTGTGCCATGTGGGCTTAGCCCACTGTACTACCTTCTGGCTCCCTTAGGTATCATTTCTAAAGCCTGTTAAATCTAAAATGTTCTTAACCTTTTGTAGTAATTTCCTGATTCATGTTTGCTTGTCGTAAATATCTTGGTTCTGTTTTGTTTGCCTTGTGGGAACTCCCATCTGTCTTTGGTCTTGGTAATTTTCCAGGGCTTGTAGTTGAATGCCAGCAAGGACGCTCCCAGATAAAAAAAAAACAAAGAAATCGCTCTGCATGTGCTTCGAGATAGGCTTTACCAGAAGATTATAGAGAAAGACGTGTCGACAGTAAAATACCAGAAGAATGCAGGTAATATATATATATATATATATATATATATATATATATATATATATATGTACATTAAAATAAAAGAAAAAAAGAAAGGTGGGGGTCAGGTGGTAGTGCAGGAGGTTGAGTGCAGGTGGTGCAAATCACAAGGATTGGTGCAAGGAACCTGGGTTGAGTTCGTGGCTCCCCACCTGCAGGTTGTCTCTTCATAAGTGGTGAATCAGGTTTGCAGATGTCTTATCTTTCTCTCACCCTCTATCTTCCCCTCCTCTCTCGATTTCTGTCTGTCCTCTCCACAATGACATCAATAACAATAATAATAACCATAATAATGCTAAAACAACAAGGGCAACAAAATGGAAAGGAAAAAAATGATTTATTTATTAATGAGAAGGTGTGAGGGAAGAACTAGAGCATCACTGTGACCTATGGAATGCCAGAGATTAAACTCAGAACTTCATGCTTGAGAGTCCAATGTCTTATTCACTGCAACACCTGTCAGGACACTGCAGATAAGATTTATTTAGTAGAATAACTTAACAACTGTTCGAAGAGTCATTCTGCACATGCCTTACATATGGGAGTCCCTCGGATTGATTCCTGGCACCACTGAACAGCAACACAGACACAGCAAGCCAAGTTCAGTGGATGGTAGATCTATGCTTAGGTCTCTATCTCAAAATCATAAGCATTGAACTGAGAGGTAGCTTATTGATAAATTGCATACTCCACATGCATAAGGCCCCAAGATTGATCCCCAGCATACAGAAGTTCTGAGTGGTGCTCTATCCATAAAAATAAATAAACGAAGGGGTCCAGAGCTTGCTCCCCCAGTAGAGTGCACATCACATCACCATGCTTGCAGACCTGGTGTTGAGCCCTAACACAACATGGGAGCACCAGGCATGATGGCAGGTACTGTGATGTTTCTCACATGCTCTTTATCCCACTTTTTCTATTTCATTTTTTAAAAATTTTAAAGTCAATTTTCATTTATATATATTAATATATTTAGTTATTATTGGACAGAGACAGAGAAATAGGGAGGGGAGGGGGAGATAGAACAGGAGAGAGACAGAGAACCACCTACAGCCTTGCTTTACCACTTGTGAAGCTTCCCCTACCCCCTGCAGCTTAGGACCAAGGGCTTGAACCTGGTTCCTTATGCACTGTAATTTGTGTGCTTAACCAGATGCACCACTGCTGGCCCCCTGTATATTTTATTCATTTATTATTTCCTGGATAGAAATTGAGAGGGAACAGAAGATCTAGAAGGGGAGACAAAGAGAGACACCTGCAGTGCTACCTCACCACTTGTGAAGCTTCTCCTCAGCTGGTTGTATCTTGGGCTTGAACCTTAGTCCTTGTGCATTGTAACATGTGCACTCCACTGGTTACACCACCTCCTGGACCCCATTTTTTCATTTTTAAATTTAAAAGGAGAAAACAACTGTTGACAACAGTAGAATTATGTAAGTATGAAACACTGATGTAAGTATGAAACTCTGGTGTACTAAAATACATCAATATATTCATCTTTTTGTAAAGGTCACTTTGTGAGTGCACATGTTATAGTGTGAGAGGACCAAGGTTCAAGCCCCTGATCCCCACTTGCAGGTGGAAGCTTCACAAGCAGTGAAACAGTATCTTAATGTGTCTCACTTTCTTTTGCCACTCTATCTCCCCTTTCCATCTCCATTTCTTTCTTTCTTACCAAGCAAAAAGAAAAAAAACTTTTTAAAAGGTTTCTTTATATTAAAAATGTTTTTTCATTATTCTTGACCAAGTAAAAATCTCAGGACATATAGAAAATATACTCCGCTGTGAATAAGAAATAACTTGAATGTTTAGGCTCTCTGTGTGTGTGCCAGAAGGGGTTTGCTAAGAAGTAGTGGTTTTTAAATGCAAATTCCTATCTTCAAGTCTACCTACTGATGCTCCTCTGCAATCTGAGACCATCGCAGGCAAGGGATAAATATATTATTTGCACTGTCACTTACACTACGGCAGGCTAAAACAAGCGTAGGGAAAGTGGAAAGGCCAAAAGTAGGGAAAACTAAGATATCTAAATCAAAGTGACTTGTGACAGTTATTATAATGCTTACTGTTATGCAGCCCACTTTTCCTAAAATGCTACAAGGTTTACTGCAAATAACTCAAAAACATGGCTATTTTGGGCTTCCAACTCCAAAATTCTCTTTCAACCCCATTCAGGTTTTACTTTTGTTTGTAAAGATTTATTTATTAATGAGAGAGATAGGGGAGAGGAAGAAGGAGAACCGCAGCATCACTCTGACACATCTGATGCCGGAGATCAATCTTGAGACCTCACACCTAAGAACCCCAAAGCTTTATCCACTGCACAATCTCCCAGACAGTGGCAGCATTTATTTTTATTTTTTATATTTATTTTATTTATTTATTCCCTTTTGTTGCCATTGTTGTTTTATTGTTGTAGTTATTATTGTTGTTGTCGTTGTTGGATAGGACAGAGAGAAATGGAGAGAGGAGGAGAGATAGACACCTGGAGATCTGCTTCACCGCCTGTGAAGCGACTCCCCTGCAGGTGGGGAGGTGGGGTTCGAACCGGGATCCTTATGCCGGTCCTTGTGCTTTGCGCCACCTGCGCTTAACCTGCTGCGCTACAGCCCGACTCCCGGCAGCCTTTACTTTTTTATAATTTAAAATATTATGATACTTTGCTCACTTAAGAGGCAAAAGATTTATACAATCTGAAGAGAACAAGAGTATACATACTTTGCTTATTTAAATGATACATACACTTTAGTAGAACTTATACATTTGAATAAAACTACATACATATGTAATTCAAAATCTAGGAAATAGAGAAAATGAAGTGGGGGGAAAACCCTTTCCTGTCCCTCGACCTTAGACTCTATCAGTAGTATGGTGTTTTTAAATGAATTAATTTATTTTCCCTTTTTAGTTGCCCTTGTTTAACATTGTTGTAGTTATTGATGTTGTTGTTGTTGGATAGGACAGAGAGAAATGGAGATAGCAGGGGAAGACAGAGGGGGAGAGAAAGACAGATACCTGCAGACCTGCTTCACTGCTTGTGAAGTACCTTTCCTGCAGGTCCGGGGAGCTGGGGCCAGAACCAGGATCCTTCCACTGGTCCTTGCACTTTGCAGTATGGTTTTGGCAGAGATATTTATTTCTGAACCCATAGGGATTTGTAATAAATTTTTGTAATAATATGTTTCATTTTAAAACTTGAAAGTATCTTAATTTCCATAAAAAATTTCATAAAAATGACCTTTAAACCAATTTTCTCTTTAGACAGTTATGATACAAATCCTGAATAGAAATAGCTTGAGGAAAAATTTGAGTTAACACATTAGTAAACTTGCTGGAGAACGGACTGATGAGGGTAAAATATAGTTTTTTATTTATTTTAATTTAATGAATTACAAAAGGTGGTAGAGGGGCACAGAAGCAGCACTCTAGCATATGCAGTGCTTGGGATTGGACTCAGGACCTAAAATTTAGAAGCTCTAAGTTCTTCCATGGTGCAACCTACCCATCTTCAGAGATACTTTTCTTTTGTTCTAAAGATCTTATTTATTCATTAATGAGAGAGAGAGGAGCAGGGAGAATCTGCATGTTACTCTGGTATATGTGGCACCAGGGATTGAACTTGGGACCTCATGCCTGAGAAACCTATACTTTATCCACTCTACCTCTTCCTCCCAGTATCACTGATAATTTGGCTTTGATTGGAATTGGAACTACTGAAGAAGCACTATTGGGTGCTGGGTGGTAGTGCAGCGAGCAGGTTAAGCGCACATGGCACAAAGCTCAAGGATAGGGGTTGGGATCCCAGTTTGAGCTCCCCACCTGCAGGGATGTCACTTCACAAGTGGTGAAGCAGGTCTGCAGGTGTCTGTCTTTCTCTCCCACTCATTGTCTCCCCCCCACCCTCAATTTCTCTGTCCTATCCAGCAACAATGATAAACAAAAAGAACAACAAAAGGCGGGGGGGTGATGGCCTGCAGGAGCAGTGGATTTGTAGTTCAGGTAGAAAAAAAAAGAGAAAAAGAAACACTCTTACTCCATAAGTAAACCTGAGAAAACAAGAGTCTTAAACAATTAAATTCCTTCCACTCTTGCTCTTTGTCAATTGTATGTGCCTGACGTTCAGAAATAGAAATCCTTAGAAAAGAATTTGCGGTGCCTTTTCCATTGTAGTAAAGATAGTAATTATATTAAAATGTGAATTCCTTTCTATCTCTGCACAGGTTGGAACAAGAACCTAGTCAGAAAGAATCCAGACCTACAATTTCACCCAGAATAGTGTCACTGACCACAGGGTAGGATATGAAGTCCATGATATTAAGGTAATATTACTGAATGTGCTTACTGTATCTTTGATTTATTAAGGAATCAAATTTTGGGGCCTGGTTTATTAAGGAATCAAATTTGGGGGCCTGGTTTATTAAGGAATTCGGGGGGCTGGTTTATTAAGGAATCAAATTTGGGGGCTCTAGCCGGTATCCTTAGGCTGATCCTTGTGCTTTGCACCACCTGTGCTTAACCCACTGTGCTACAGCCCAACCCCTGTTAATATTCGATTATCTTCCTTTCCTTCTTGGCTTGGTCCCTTTATCTTGCTTGTAAATCTGTCATCTGAACTGAGAAGGTTGAAAGAGGAGGGGAGGGGGCCCACTGAGGTGGAAGGATCCAGGGCACATGTATGCCCTGCCCACTTCACTCCCAGGTCAGACTGGCTTCCTCTGCCCCCTGGAGCCTGTCTGTGCATGTGTGTGTGGGGTTGTGGGGTGTTTACAAGTGTTTCCTGATGCTAGAACAGTCTCGTTGGAGTGTGACTGCTAACTGCTTTTTGGCAAGATACTATTTTAAATAGTCCTGGGGTCCTGATTGTGGTACACCTGGTTGAGCACACATGTTACAGTGCACAAGGATCCAAGTTCAAGCCCCTGGCCCCCATCTGCAAGGGGAAAACTTTTTGAGTGGTGAAGCCGTGTTGCAGGTGTCTCTGTCTCTCTCCCTATCACCTACCTTCCCTCTGAATTTATGGCTGTTTCTATCCATTAAATAAATAAAGATAATAATAGAAAAATTAATTTACATGACAGAAGTCTACATCAAATTGGCATTTGAAATAAGAAAGCTCTTTTTTGAGGTCCCCTGTTACAGAGCACATGAGTGGAAACAAACTGCTTCTGGAAAGCCTGTTTTTAGTAGCTTAACTTTTTCCTTTCTTTAATTTTCTTTTCTTTTTAAACTATCTTTATTTATTGGATAGAGACAGCCATAACTTGAGATGTGATGGAAGGGGGAGAGAGAGGGAGGGAGAGACAGAGACACTTGCAGCCCTGCTTAGTCACTTTTGAAGCTTTCCTCCTGCAGTGAGGATCAGGGGCTTGAATCCATGTCCCTGTGCATTGTTGTGTGTTTAACCAAGTATACCACTGCCTGACTCCCCCCTTTTTTCTCTTGGCTTTTCTTTCTTCGTTTATTTTTCCTTTCTTTCTTTCTTTCTTGCTTCTGGGCTTATCACCAGGTTTCAGGGCCAGCACTATGAATCCACTGGTGCTGGCAGCCATATATTTATTGATTCATTTACTTATTTATTTTGGCTAAGACAGAGAGAAACTGAGAGGGGAGGGGGTATATAGAGAGGGATAGAGACCTGTTTCTCTGCTTGTGAAGTGTCCCTCTGCAGGTGAGGAGCCAGGGCCTCCAACCAAGATCCTTGCATGGGTCTTTGTGCTTTTATACTATGTCCACTAAACCCAGTGCACCCCCACCTACCCCACTGTCCCATTTGCATTCCTTTATAGGTGAGAGGAAATACAAAATAAGAGGCAAAATCTTCACCCAGCACTTTGTTTAGGCCAGAAGAAACTCTGAAAATGTCTCCCCTCAGCTTAGAGGGAGAGGGGAGTTTCTCTGCATGTGATGCCTCTTTTTTTTTTAATTATCTATGTCTGGATTGACTGATTGATTAGATAGAAAGAGAAATTGATAAGGGAGGAGCATATAGAAAGGGAAAGAGATAGAGACACCTGTAGCTATATTTCACCACTTGTGAAGTTTTCCCCCTGCAGGTAGGGGGCCAGGGGCTTGAACCCAGGTCCTTGTGCACTATGATGTATGCACTTAACCAGGTGCACCACCACCTGCCCCTATTTTTTTTGCTTTTAAAGAAGTTTCCACTAATTTTTTTGCATACAACTATCTATATATGCTATTCTTTTTTAAAGGTTTATTTATAAAATGGAAACATTGACAAGGCCATAGGATAAGAGGGGTATAATTCCCACCACCAGAACTCAGTATCCCATCCCCTCCCAATGGCTTTCCTATTCTTTAACCCTCTGGGAGTATTGGACTCAGGGACATTATGGTGTGCAGAGGTAGAAGGTCTGGCTTCTGTAACTGCTTCCATGCTGAACATGGGTGTTTACAGGTGGATCCATATTCTCAGTCTGTCTTTCTCTTTCCCTAGTGGGGCAGAGTTCTGGAGAAGTGGGGACACATTGGTGGAGGACACATTGGTGGAGTCTTCTGTCCAGGGAAGTCCAGTAGGCATCTTGGTAGCATCTGAAACCTGGTGGATAAAAAAAGAGTTGACATATAAAGCCAAACAAATTGTTGACCCATCATGAACCTAAAGGCTGGAATATTGCAGATGAAGATTTGGGGTCTCTGTTTTGAAGATAGCTAGTAGGCCTATTTTTAAAATGTTATATTCCAAAGGGATATATATTCCAAAGGGATATTATATTCCAAGGGATATATATTCCAAAGGGATATTATATTCCAAGGGATATATATTCCAAAGGGACATTATATTCCTACTGCTTTGTCCTCCTCTCACGCAGTCTCATCCTGCAGGTAGCAGGGATGGGTCTGGGCAAAGCCGTATTTCTTTTTCTGGCTCTGAGATTTTGAACTTTACATCCTGTCTCTAGATTTTATTCAAACTTAAGTCTGTCTCTAAACCCTAACACCATCAACACAAAATGAGTTGAGTTAGATTCTTAAAATTTATTTTGGATTTGAGTCCCCACCACACCTGCAGAGGAAAATCTTTGTGAATGGTGAAGCAGTGCTGCAGGTCTCTCTCTCTCTCTCTCTCTCTCTCTCTCTCTTCTCCCTCTTTACTTCCCCTTTCCCTTTTGATTTCTGCTGTTACTATGCAATAAATAAAGATAATAAAAATATTTTTAAATTTTTAAAATATTTATTTTCCCTTTTGTTGCCCTTGTTATTTTATTGTTGTAGTTATTATTGTTCTTATTGATGTCCTTGTAGTTGGATAGGACAGAGAGAAATGGAGAGAGGAGGAGAAAACAGAGAGGGGGAGAGAAAGATAGACACCTGCAGACCTGCTTCACTGCCTGTGAAGGAAACCCTCTGTAGTTTGAGAGCCGGTGTACTTAACCCACTGTGCTACCTCCTGACTTCGCTTAGATTATTTTTAAGGAATTTGTATTTACAATTAAATTTTGATTTGCTAGAACAAGGCAATTCATACAAGGAAGGGAGATAATGGAGAGAGAGAAAGACACGTACAGCTCTGCTTGCTTGTCAAGCTTAACCCCACCCCCTAGCAGGTAGGCACTGGGGCCTTGAACCTGGGTTCTTAGTCATGGTTATGTGCATGCTCAACTGAGATCACCACCACCTGTGCCTATTTTAAAATTATTAAAGAATTTCTTAAGAATCCCCTCAACACTATATCTGTTCTATTCCAGCTTAGGTCCATGATTGGTCAACAATTTGTTCGGCTTTGTATATTAACTCTTTTCAACCACCAGGTTCCAGATGCTAGCATAATGCTGACCAGACTTCCCTGGACAGACAACACCACCAATGTGTCCTGGAGCTCTGCTTCCCCAGAGCCCTTGCCCACTAGGACAAGGGAGAGACAGGCTGGGAGTATGGATCAACCAGTCAACGCCCATGTTCAGCGGGGAAGCAATTGCAGAAGCCAGACCTTCCGTCTTCTGCATCCCACAATGACCTTGGGTCCATACTCCCAGGGTTAAAAAACAAGAAAGCTATCAGGGGAGGGGATGGGATACAGAGTTCTGGTGGTGGGAATTGTGTGGAGTTGTACCCCTCTTTTTTTAAAAAATATTTTATTTTATTTATTTATTCCCTTTTGTTGCCCTTGTTGATTTATTGTTGTAGTTATTATTGTTGTTGTTGTTGTTGGAAGTTGTACCCCTCTTATCCTATGGTTTACTCAATGTTTCCTTTTTATAAATAAAACATTAAAAAAAGGGAGTTCGGAGGTGGCGCAGCGGGTTTATCGCAGGTCGCACAGCGTAAGGATCCTGGTTCGAGCCCCCAGCTCCCCACCTGCAGGGGCCTGGCCTCACAGTAGGTGAAGCAGGTCTGCAGGTGTGTCTATCTTTCTCTCCCCCTGTCTTCCCTTTTTCTCTTCTTCTCTTTGTCCCAGCTGCGTCCAGCTCAGCGCCATGGAGCCCTGCGGCCCTCGCCCTGAGGCCCCGTCGCCCCCACGCCACATTGCGTTGAGTTGCTTCGCACCCATAGGCCCCAGCGCTGGGGCCCGGGTCTGAGACTTGAGTGCCAGGCCACGACTGTGCGGAGGCTCCCGGCGTGGAAGTACTGCTGGGGAGTCATGACGGTGCTGTGCTGGACAGCAGCGGCCATGTCCATCGTGCTCGGCCCATCTACTGCCATTCCTCCAATTCCAAGTAAGTGGCCCCCGGTGCCACCCGTCCTGGAAGGCTTGGGTGTCGCGCCCGCCCAGGAAGGTGCTGGGTGGGGGGAGGGGCGAAGTCGGGGTACAGCCACAGAGGCGCCAGCGCTGCTGGACCCCTTACCCCGGGCCAGGCACACCCCGAAGAGGTGGCTGCGCCCCCCCCAACCCCCAGGATCCAGCGGCCTTGAGCGGGGCAGTCCCCGGATAACGGCCATGCGCACCCCAGGCAGGGGTGCACCCGGGGGAGGTGTGCGCGAGTCCCCAGACCCCACACCCCGGGCAGGGACACCCTGGAAGGGTGGCTGCGCGCCCCAGATCCTGCTGTTTTCGGCTTCCAGGAGCGCAAGCACAGGGACCCCGTCGGAGAGTCTGGGCAGCCGGCCTTCCCTTTCCTTCCAGCCAGGAGAGGGGTCCTGGGGTCCCAGGGCCTCGCCCAGCATGTCCATGCCTGCGGCTCCGAGCGCCCTGAGGGTGAGGACCCGCCCGGGCAGCTCGAGGCCAGGCAGTGAGCCTCCCGCCCACCCCAACCGCCCGGGCAGGAGGGGACCCCGGTGGAACCCACCAGCCTGCCTTGGCTTCGGGAGTGGCCAGGCCCAGAGAACTTTCCACACGCCCGCCCATCGAAATGTGCGTCCGCTGTCCTTCCTCGGTGTGGCCCACGACGAGGTCCTCGGGGGACTGCTGTTTGGAATCCTGAACCTGGAGTTTGGCCTGGGGCAACCGGGCTCCCAGACTAAGGTGAAGGCCTGGGTGCGGGGTGTGGGTCCAGGTTGGGGGATCTCCTCACACTTCTAGAACTGGAGTGTTTTCTCTGCCTCTGTCTCTCGAAGAGACATGCATTTCAGAGCTGTGCCCCATGCTGGCTGGCTGGAACCCCTGTTGAGCCATTTGCCAGGCTGCGGGTTGGGTCTGGGCTGAGGGTCTGGCACTTTGCAAACTGCTGGTCCGGGGAGGCCACTCCCAGCGCCCCCCACCCCCTACCCCTTTCAGGAGGCCTGGGCCTGGCTGGGCTCCTTGTGCCATGGGGGGTGGGCGGGGGGCGCCTGGGGCTCTTGTGTCTGCAAGGATAGTCCTGGGGGGACTGCAGTCCGCCTGCACACAACAGGGCTGCCAGGGCACTGGCAGGTGGGAGCTGCAATAGGAGCTGGGCAGAGCCAGGCAGGAGCCAATCTTGGAGCTGGGTAGGAACCGGACAGGAACTGTGGTTTAAAAAAAAAAAGGAAATTAAAAAAAAGAAAAAAAATGTTACTTATTAATACCAAAAAGAGAAGCAGAGCATGACTATGGCACATGCAATGCTGGGGATTGAATTCAGGACTTAATGCCTACAGATCCACTGCCCTAGCCATTTTGAATTCTAGAGTATAAATAGGTTATTTTATTTTTTTGTTGTTGTTGTCACCAAGGTCTCATTGTCTCCCTTTCTTTTTTTTTCTTTTCTATTCTTTTCCACTCTATTTTAATTTTTATTTATTTTTCCTTTTGGTTTCCCTGGTTGCTTAACATTGTTGTGGTTATTAATGTCGTTGTTGTTGGATAGGACAGAGAGAAATGGAGAGAGGAGGGGAAGACAGAGAGGGGGAGAGAAAGACAGACACCTGCAGACCTGCTTCACCACCTGTAAAGGGACTCCCCGGCAGGTGGGGAGCCAGGAGCTCGAACCACGAACCACGACCTTTCCTCCAGTCCTTGAGCTTTGCGCCATGTGCACTTAACCTGCTGTGCCACCACCCGACTCCAACTGTCTCCATCTCTTAACACTTTTTAAATAAGATTATAATATAGTCCTAGCTTTGGTAGTACATATACTGAAATTGGCATGATACAGAGAAGATTAGCATGGCCCCTGCTCAAGGATTACACACAAATTCATGAAGTGTACCATATTTTTTCAAAAAAAAGTTTATAAAATATATGTACACATATAAATAATTAAAATCTTTTAAAGAACCAGTTAATGCAAGCTGGGAGGTGGTTCAGTGGTAAGAGGTCAGGATTTGCATGTGTTGGATCCTAGGTCTGTCTGAACCCTTTTTCTACATATGCTGGAGCTCTTTTAAAAGATTTATTAGTGAGGGAGAAAGGGAGAAGAAAGAGAGAGAGATAGAGAGAGAGAGAAAACACTGTAGCATCAGTCTGTAACATGTGATGCTGGTGGTAGAATTCAGGACCTCATGCTTGAGTCCAAAGCTCCAACCATTGTGCCAGCCTCCAGGGCTGCAGATTGGCTTTTTTGAAAAAAATCATGGTAATATTGTTCTCTTAACTGTACATCTTTTAAGTAATACAAAGACTTTAAAAAATTTTTTCTCAAATATTGTGCCTGGGGATCAATCCCACCCAGAACCTTGCACCTGCATGGGACAGCTGAGAAGCCTCCCCGCCAGTCTACATTCTGTATCCTTTAAGAGAGGGAGACATGCAAAGCACTGCTCCTCTATGCACGGAGTCCCTCCCATTGCCTGCCTGTGGTGTTCACTTGCGGTGTCCAGGATCAGACCCCCAGCCACATGCTACGTAAAGCATGTGCTTTACCCCCTGAGCCGCCTTCTGGTCCTGAGTTTGATTCCTGGCATTGCATGTACCATAATGATGCTCTCATTCTCTTTTATGAATAAAAAAGTTATGTTATGTATGTACTTGCATAACAATTCCCAGTTTTCCATAAAGCAATCTATGTATCTTTTTTTTTGTTTGTTATTGGATAGTGACAGAGAGAAATTGAGAGAGAAGGGGGAGATAGAGAGGAATAGAGACAGAGAGACACCTGCAGACCTGCTTTACTACCTGTGAAGCGACTCCTCTGCAGGTGGAGAGCAGGGGGCTTGAACCAGGATCCTAAACGGTCCTTGCTCTTTGTGCCATGTGGGCTTAGCCCACTGTGCTACCTTCTGGCTCCCTTAGGTATCATTTCTAAAGCTTGCTAAATCTAAAATGTTCTTAATCTTTTGTAGTAATTTCCTGATTCATGTTTCCTTGTCTTAAACATCTTGCTTCTGTTTAAGTTTGCCTTGTGGGAAGTCCCTTTGGTCTTGGTAATTTTCCAGGGCTTGTAGTTGAATGCCAGCAAGAACGCTCCCAGATAAAAAACAAAGACATTGCTCTGCATGTGCTTCAAGGTAGGCTTTACCAGAAGATTATAGAGAAAGGTGTGAGGGAAGAACTAGAGTATCACTGTGAATTATGCAATGCCAGAGATTAAACTGAGAACTTCATGCTTTAGAGTCCAATGTATTATACACTGTACCACCTCTCAGGACACTGCAGATAAGATTTATTTAGTAGAATCACTTAACAACTGTTCGAAGAGTCACTCTGCACATGCCTTACATATGGGAGTCCCTGGGCTTGATTCCTGGCCCCACTGAACAGCAACACAGATACAGCAAGCCAAGTTCAGTGGATAGTAGATCTGTGCTTAGGTCTCTATCTCAAAATTGTAAGCATTTAACTGAGAGATAGGTTAGTGGTAAACTGCATACTACACATGCAGGAGGCCCCAAGTTTGATCCCCAGCATACAGAAGTTCTGAGTAGTGCTCTATCCATAAAAATAAATAAACGAAGGGGTCCAGAGCTTGCTCCCCCAGTAGAGTGCACATCACATCACCATGCTTGCAGACTTGGTGTTGAGCCCTAACACAACATGGGAGCACCAGGCATGATGGCAGGTACTGTGATGTTTCTCACATGCTCTTTATCCCACTTTTTCTATTTCATTTAAAAAAATTTTTAAAGTCAATTTTCTTTTATATATATTAATATATTTATTTATTATTGGACCGAGACAGAGGAATTGGGAGGAGAGGAGGAGTTAGAAAAGAGAGAGACAGAGAAACACCTGCAGCATTGCTTTACCACTTGTGAAGCTTCCCCTACCCCCTGAAGCTGGGGACCAGGGACTTGAACATGATTCCTTATGCACTGAAATTTCTGTGCTTAAACAGATGCACCACTGCTGGCCCCCTGTATATTTTATTCATTAATTATTTCCTGGATAGAAGTTGAGAGGGAACAGAAGGTGTAGAGGGGGAGACACAGAGAGACACCTGCAGTGTTGCCTCACCACTTGTGAAGCTTCTCCTCAGCTGGTTGTATCTTGGGCTTGAACCTTAGTCCTTGTGAATTGTAACATGTTCACTCCACTGGTTACATCACCTCCCGAACCCCATTTTTTTCATTTTAAAGTTAAAAGGAGAAAACATCTGTTGGCAATAGTAGAATTATGTAGTATAAAACTGTTGTACTAAAATACATCGATATATTCATCTTTTTTTAAAGGTCATTTTGTGAGTGCACATGTATAGTGTGAGAGGACCAATGTTCAAGCCCTTCATCCCCACTTGCAGGCAGAAGCTTCACAAGCAGTGAAACACCATCTTAATGTGTCTCACTTTCTTTTTCCACTCTATCTCCCCTTTCCATCTCTATTTCTTTCTCTCTTACCAAACAAAAAAAAAAGACTTTAAAGGTTACTTTATATTAAAAATGTTATTTCATTATTCTTGACCAAGTAAAAATATCTCAGGACATATAGAAAATATATTCCATTGAGAATAAGAAATAACTTGAATGTTTAGGCTCTCTGTGTCTGTGCCAGAAGGGGTTTGCTAAGAAGTAATGGTTGGGAAATGTGAATTCCTAGCTTCAAGTTTACCTACTGATGCTCCTCTGCAATCTGAGACCATCGCAGGCAAGGGATTAATATATCATTTGCACTGTCACTTACACTACTGCAGGCTAAAACAAGGGTAGGGAAAGTGGAAAGGACAAGAGTAGGGAAAACTAAGATATCTAAATCAAAGTGACTAGTGACAGTTATTATAATGCTTACTGTTATGCAACCCACTTTCCCTAAAATGCTACAAGGTTTACTGCAAATAACTAAAAACATGTCTATTTTGGGCTTCCACATTCTCTTTCAACCCCATTCAGGTTTTACTTTTGTTTGTAAAGATTTATTTATTAATGAGAGAAATAGGGGAGAGGAAGAAGGAGAACCACAGCATCAATCTGACTCATGTGATGCCGGAGATCAAACTTGAGAACTCACACCTAAGAACTCCAAAGCTTTATCCACTGCACAACCTCCCAGACAGTGGCAGCCTTTATTTTTTTAAAATTTAAAATATTATGATACATTGCTTACTTAAGAGGTAAAAGATTTATACAATCTGAAGAGAACAAGAGTATACATACTTTGCTTATTTAAATGATACATACACTTTAGTAGAACTTACACATTTGAATAAAACTACATACATATGTAATTCAAAATCTAGGAAATATCGAAAAATGTAGTGGGGGAAAACCCCTTTCTTGCCCCTTGACCTTAGACTCTATAAGCAGAAAATATTAGAGTATGGTTTTTTTAATGAATTAATTTATTTTCCCTTTTTTGTTGCCCTTGTTTAACATTGTTGTAGTTATTGATGTTGTTGTTGGATAGGACAGATAGAAATGGAGAGAGGAGGGGAAGACAGGGGGAGAGAAAGACAGATACCTGCAGACCTGCTTCACTGCTTGTGAAGTACCTTTCCTGCAGGTGGAGAGCTGGGGGCCAGAACCAGGATCCTTCTGCTGGTCCTTGTGCTTTGCAGTATGGTTTTGGCAGAGCTATTTATTTCTGAACCCACAGGGAGTCGTAATAAATTTATGTAATAATATGTTTTATTTTACAACTTGAAAGTATCTTAATTTCCATAAAAAATTTCATAAAAATGACCTTTAAACCAATTTTCTCTTTAGAGAGTTATGATACAAATCCTGAATAGAAACAGCTTGAGAAAGAAGTTTGAGTTAACACATTAGTAAACTTGCTGGAGAACGGACTGATGGGGGTAAAATATAGCTTTTTAATTATTTTTAATTTCATGAACTACAGAAGGGGGTAGAGGGGCCCAGAAGCAGCACTCTAGCATATGCAGTGCTTGGGATTGGACTCAGGACCTACAATTTAGAAGCTCTAATTTCTTCCATGGTGCAACCTACCCATCTTCAGAGATATTTTTCTTTTGTTCTAAAGATCTTATTTATTCATTAATGAGAGAGAGAGAAGCAGGGAGAATCTGCACGTTACTCTGGTATATGTGGCACTGGGGATTGAACTTGGGACCTCATGCCTGAGAATCCTGTACTTTATCCACTCTGCCTCCTTCTCTCAGACCACTGATAATTTGGCTTTGATTGGAACTGGAACTACTGAAGAAGCACTATTGGGTGCTGGGTGGTAGTGCAGCGGTTCAGCACCCATGTCACAAAGCTTAAGGTTAGGGGTTGGGATCCTGGTTTGAGCTCCCCACCTGCAGGGATGTAACTCCACAAGAAGTGAAGCAGGTCTGCAGGTGTCTGTATTTCTCTCCTACTCCTTGTCTCCCCCCCACCCTTAATTTCTCTGTCCTATCCAGCAACAATGATAAACAAAAAGAACAACAAAGGGCGGGGGGGGGATGGCCTCCAGGAGCAGTGGATTTGTAGTGCAGGAGGCAAAAGAAAAAGAAACACTCTTACTCCATAAGTAAACCTGAGATAACAAGAGTCTTAAACAATTAAGTTCCTTCTGCTCTTGCTCTTGTCAATTGTATGTGTCTGACCTTCAGAAATAGAAATCCTTAGAAGAAAATTTACAAGTGCCTTTTCCATTGTAGTAAAGATAGTGATTGTGTTAAAATGTGAATTCCTTTCTATCTCTGCACAGGTTGGAACAGGAGCCCAGTCAGAAAGAATTCGGACCTACAATTTGACCCAGAATAGAGTCACTGACCACAGGGTAGGATATGAAGTCCAAGATATTAAGGTAATATTACTGAATGTGCTTACTGTATCTTTGATTTATTAAGGAATCAAATTTCGGGGCCTGGTGGTAGCACAACAGGTTAAGCATACATGGTGCAAAGAAGCCACCTGGCAGCGGTCCCAGTTCATGCAGATGCATGTGGTCCTGGTGATACTGCGGGGCCCATCCATGCTGGCTCTGGGCACAGCTCAGTGCCCCCCATCTGTGCAGTACTTAGGGGCCGGGGAGCCCACAGTGGACCACAGGACAGCAGCAAGACCCCTGTGTCGCCCTAGTTACAATATCTTCACTGGAGTGACTGTCAGTATCACCTAGAGATGCCTGCTAGCCATATGCTGCTGGGCATTTCAGTGTTTGTTTTGCCTTTCTTTTATATTATTTTTTATATAGTCTCTTTTGTTGCCCTTTTTTATTGTTGTTGTATTTATTAGTATTGATGTCATCCTTGTTAGACAGGACAGAGAAAAATTGAGAAAGGAGGGGAAGACAGACGGGGAGAGAAAGACAACTGTAGATCTGCCTCACTGCCTGTGAAGCAACTCCCCTACAAGCAGGGAGCTGGGGGCTCGAACTGTGATCCTTCAGAAGGCCTTGCGTTTTTGCCCCACTTGGCTTAACTGGCTGAGCTACTGCTCAGTTCCCTTTTTCCCCGCTTTTTAAAAAAAATTATTTATTTATTCCCTTTTGTTGCCCTTGTTTTATTGTTGTTATTATTTTATTTTTAAATATCTATTTATTCGGTTTTGTTGCCCTTTGGTTTTTTTTTTTGTTGTTGTTGTAGTTATTGTTGTTTTGTTGGGTGGGACAGAGAGAAATGGAGAGAGGAGGGGAAGACAGAGAGGGGGAGAGAAAGATAGACACCTGCAGACCTGCTTCACTGCCTGTGAAGCGACTCCCCTGCAGGTGGGGAGCCGGGGGCTGAAACCGGGATCCACATGGTGATCCTTCTGCTTGTGCACTTGTGCTTAACCTGCTGCACTACCAACCAAATCCCCTGTTGTAGTTGTTGTTACTGATGTCATCATTGTTGGATAGGACAGACAGAAATGAGGAGAGGAGGGGGTCGGGCGGTGGCGCAGTGGGTTAAGCGCACGTGGCGCAAAGCGCAGGGACTGGCGTAAGGATCCTGGTTCAAGCCCCTGGCCCCCCACCTGCAGGGGAGTCGCTTCACGGGCGGTGTTGTAGGTCTGCAGGTGTCTGTCTTTCTCTCCCCCTCTCTCTGTCTTCCCCTTCTCTCTCCATTTCTCTCTGTCCTATCCAAGAACAAAGCAATGTCAACAATGGCAATAATAACCGCAATGAGGCTGCAACAACTAGGGCAACAAAAAGGGGGAAAAATGGCCTCCAGGAGCGGTGGATTCATGGTGCAGGCACCGAGCACAGCAATAACCATGGAGGAAAAAAAAAAAAAGAAATGAGGA
Organism: Erinaceus europaeus; assembly: GCF_950295315.1. NCBI lineage: Eukaryota > Metazoa > Chordata > Mammalia > Eulipotyphla > Erinaceidae > Erinaceus > Erinaceus europaeus. The sequence continues at coordinate 7,135 of NW_026648015.1, read as the reverse complement.
GAGGAGGGGAAGACAGAGAGGGGAGAGAAACATAGACACCTACAGACCTGCTTCACTGCTTGTGAAGCAACTCCCCTACAGGTGGGAAGCCAGGGGCTCCAACCTGGATCATTACCCCCATCCTTGCACTTTGAGCCATGGGCGCATAATCAGCTGCACTACCACCCAAGTCTCCTCTTTTCCCTTTCTATATGCACTGAGTATGTGCTTGTCTCTGAAGGTCATGTATACCCTATGAGTTTTAGTCTTTTTTTTTTTTTTTACCTCCATAGTTACCATTGGGCTTGGTGGCAGCACTAGGAACCCACTGCTCCTGGAGGCTATTTTTACCATTTCATTGCCCTTGTTGTTGTTGTTGTTGTTGCTATACCTGTTGTTGTTGGACAGGACAGAGAGAAACTGAGAGAGGACAGGAAGACAGGGGGAGAGAAAGACAGAAACCTGCAGACCTACTTCACTGCTAGTGAAGCGACCTTCCCCACACACATAAGGAAGTGGGGGCTCAAACTGGGATCTTTATGCCCATCCTAGTGCTTTGAGCCATGTGTGCTTCTCCCGCTGTGTACGGCCCAGCCCCTGGTATTTGCCTTTAATGACTTTGGTGTACCTTACTAATAATGAGACTATTTCTCATATAGACTCAGAATAATACTTTGATCGGACTTTTCAGGAAGCATTTCTTTAGATCATGTTCAGAGTTATACTTCTCTTTTTAAATATTTTTCATGACATGCCCGATTTTATATATATGGAGACAGAGATAGAGGCAAAGGCAGGGACTGAGAGACAGACAGACAGCGTCCCAGCATATACAGAACCTATCTGGCTGGAATGATCACCTAATCTGGCACTCTCTCTGTCTCAGGAGATGTTCTCATCACTACTCCCAGCCTGTCCTGGGACCCTCTTCCTAGTAATTGCTACCTCTGCATTTTTCCTAGTTAACATTAATTTTTGATCATTTGAGAGTTGGTCTCTATTCTTGTAAGTTGCTCACACTTTCAAGGTGTTTCTCTCCTCCCCCCTACATTAAGGAGCACTTTAACTGCTATGTGGATACAATATATTTCCTTGCAAGGGAGTATTTGAAACTATGATCTGTATTTAAAGTTGATTTACAAAGTGCTGAGTTTGCTAGAATATATATCTGTCATTTACAAGGAAACAGTCACTGTGCAAGAAGAAATACAGTGTTGACAGTAGTGTTTCAAATATATAGTGTTCTTACGCACTCTGTCCAAGAGTTACTGAAATCAACAATGTTTACTCTCAAACTGTAGTCAAGTCTGTGGAGCTAAGAGAATTTACATTTTTACTTGATTCATTTTTTGTGAACCTTTGGGAAGCTAAAGACAAGTTTTCTTCAAGTAGATCCTGTGAAACGTGGGTTGTAACCCCAGTTTTTTAAAAATTATTATTCAAGGTTGCACAGCATCAGATGTGTCTGACTTCTAAGGAAAATGAGACCCCAGACACATTGATGGGTGAGTGTGAAGATATTTAAGTTGGGATGGTTGGATTTAAAATAGCAGTTCCAAACTCTCTCAATAGCAGCTGTTTAGTATTAAGCTTAATTGTCTTCACACATTTCATCCATCCTGACCAGCCCTTACTGTGGCACAAAACTCAGACCTGCCTTGCTAAAAGTTTTCTTTAATACACTAAAGAATATACTGATTTGTACATCTGGGGAACAATATAGTTGCTGGGTCTTTCTATTTGTTTTGTCATCTCAGTGTAATTTGTTTTAGGTAAAATACTTAATTAAAATAATGAAAATAGAAAACAGGCATTGTACAATGTAAAGGCATCAATACCCCTGTCCCAAACTCACCTGTTCCCAGTGTCTTTTTCATCCCATTTTCCATGTTTTCAGCTACATGTTCTCAGGGGAAAAAACAAAACTCAGACCTGCTCCTCTGCACCTCTAACCACACTTGATGGTGTTGTTAGCCAGAGAGGTGAAGTCTCCTATTTTTTTCACCAAGAAGTGCTGTCTTGAAAAAAATATTTTGAGGGAGAGGCTAGGTGGTGGCTCACCTAGTTGAGAGCACATGTTACAGTGCTAAAGGACTCAGGTTCAAGCCCCTGTTCCCCACCTGCAGGGGGAAAGCTTCATGAGTGGTGAAGCTGTGCTGCAGGTGTCTCCCTCCCTATCACCCCCATTCCTTCTCAATTTTAGGCTGTCTATTCCATCAATAAATATATAAAGATAATAAAATATTTTAAATATGTATATTGAAGGGGCTGGCAGTGTACCTGGTTAAGCACACATAGTACTCAGAACAAGGACCCATGCAAGGATCATGTTTCAAACCCCACTCCCCACCTTCAGGGGGGTCGCTTCACAAGAGTCGAAGCAGGTCTGCTAGTGTGTCCTTCGTTCTCCCTCCTCTCACCTCTCAATTTCTTTTTTTTTTCTTTTTTTTATATTTACTTATTTATTCCCTTTTGTTGCCCTTGGTGTTTTATTGTTGTAGTTATTATCAATGTCATTGTTGGATAGGACAGAGAGAAATGGAGAGAGGAGGGAAAGACAGAGAAGAGGAGAGAAAGATAGACACCTGCAGACCTGCTTCACCACCTGTGAAGCAAGTCCCCTGCAGGTGGGGAGGCGGGGCTCAAACCGGGATCCTTTTGCTGGTCCTTGCATTTGGAGGCACATGCGCTTAACCCGCTGTGCTACCGCCCGACTCCCACCTCTCAATTTCTGTATTATCCAATAAAATGAAAAAATAGGCCACCAGGAAAAGTGGATTCTTATTGAGCCCCAGCAATAAATAACCCTGGAGGCAAAAAAAGGAAAAATCTGTTAATTGATTTATTCATTTACTTCACTAATCATATATTTCTCTCCCCCCTCTGTCTTCCCCTCCTCTCAATTTCTCTCTGTCCTGTCCAACAACAATGACAGAAATAAAAATCAATAATAACTACAACAAAGATAAAAAACAAGGTCAAAAAAAAGGAAAAAATACCCTCCAGGAGCAGTGGATTTGTAGCATAGGCACTGAGCCACAGCAATTCTACGGGGGGGGATAAAAGAAAAAAAGAAAAATAGAGAGAGAGGGGGACTTTTAAACCTACTTCACCACTCATTAAATATCCTTCCTGCTGGTGGGGAGTAGGGGCTCAAACCCAGGTCCCTGTGTATGGTAAGAGCAGTCTCAGCTATGTGCATCACCAGCCATGCCCCATTCTAACATAGTTATCTAGTTGTCTGTGTTTAGGTTGCTTCCATATTTTGACTTACCAACTATATAGCTATATAAACATAGCTGTGCATATGTCTTGGGACTAGCATACAATTAAATATTAGAAATTAAAGTACATATATATGTTTTTTAACAGACTATTATTATTAGAAAGGGCAGAGAGAAATTTAGAAGGGAGGGGGAGGTGGAGAAGGCGAGAGACACATATGCACCTGCAGCCCTGCTAAACCACTCTTGAAGCTTTCTCCAACTCAGGCGGAGATCAGAGGCCTCAACCTGGGTCACTGTGCACTGTAACATGTGGGCTCAACCAGATGTGTCACTGCCCGGACCCTAAATATATATATATATATATATATTCTTTATATATTTTAAAAATATTTTTATTAATATTTCTTTATTCCCTTTTGTTGCCCTTGTTTTATTGCTGTAGTTATTACTGTTGTAGCCGTTGTTGGAAAGAACAGAGCGAAATTGGGAGAGGAGGGGAATACAGGGGAGAGAAAGATAGACACCTGCAGATGTGCTTCACACCTGTGAAGCAAACCCCCTGCAGGTGGGGAGCCTGAGGCTCTAACTGGGATCCTGATGCCTGTCCTTGTGCTTTGCACCATGTACACTTAACCAGATGCACTACCAGCGAACTCCCGATTCTTTATATTTTGATGAGAGAGATACAAAAAGAGAAAGATCAGAGCACTGCTCAGCTCTGGGTTATGGTGGAGCTGAAAATTGATCCTGGGACTTCAGAGCCTCAGGCATGGAAGCCTTTGACATACAGAACCATTATGCTGGCTCCCCAGCAGGGTCAGTGGAAGATAAGGAAGTTAGATGAGTGACATGCCTGGAGACAATCTGAGTATTCAAGACTATGGGAAGTTCTCAAAAATTGAGAAAAGTGGGCAGTTAGTGTGTCACCCAGTAGAGCACTTAAGTTGCCATGTTGGTGACCCGGGTTCCAGCTCCAGTCCCCACTCGCTAGGTGGGGATGGCGGAAAGTTTTAGAAATAGTAGAACAGTTCCGCACCTCGGTTCTTCATCTTTGTCTCTACATACATTCAAAATGAATAAATAAAATAAAGACAGCTGATGATGATGTTAGAGTCCTGTAGGTAATAATAAAAATAAGATAAATGATATATTTATTATATATGAATAAAATAAATTAAATGAAGACAGCTGATAATGATGATAGAGTCCTATAGCTAATGAGCAGGAGCCGTAGCATTAGCAACAACAATGAAACATCAAAAAGAAAACGACACATGGGCCTTTAGAGTTTTTCAAATATTATGAATAGGGTACAGAAAAAGTACAGGTAGTCAATAAATACATAAAAAGTACAGGTAGTCAATAAATACATAAAAAGTACAGGTAGTCAATAAATACATAAAAATATTACACTTGTTATTAGGGAGGTGCAAAAGAAACTATAATGTTGATTGTATTTATAAGTAGCTTAAAAAAGTGGGTCACTATTGAAAAGTTACTGTTTTTATTGTTGTTGTAATTATTTTTGTCTTCGTTATTAGATAGAATAGAGAGAAAAGGAGAGAGGAGGGGAAGACGGGTGGAGAGAAAGATAGACACCTGCAGACTTGCTTCACTGCCTGTGAAGTGACTCCCCTGCATGTGGGTAGCTGGGGATCCTTATGCCACTCCTTGCATTTCACGCCATGTGCCCTTAACCCTTGCGCTATTGCCCAACTCCCTGTTTCTATCTTTTTTTTCCTTTCAGAGAGTTTAAACTTTTAAAAATGTATTTATTCCCATTATTGCACTTTTTAATTTTTTATAGTTATTGTTGTTGTTGACCTTGTCAGATAGCATAGAGAGAAATGGAGAGAGGAGGGGAAGACAGAGATGTGAAGGGAAAGATAGACACCTACAGACCTGCTTCACCAATTGTGAATCAACTCCCCTGCAGGTGGGGAGCTGGCAGGTCTAACCGGGATCCTTACCCCGGTCCTTCTGCTTTGTGCCACCTGTGCTTTACCAGCTGTGCTACTGCCCAACTCCTGACCTTAAACTTTTATAATTATCAGGTGTGGTCCTAGTGTACACAGGTTTTCATTTTTTAAATTTTGACAAAAGCATACTCTGATATTTTAGAAAATGTGTGCTTTTTATTTTGGAAATGCATACTTGCTTGTTTAAAAATGTCACTTCTCTTGAAAGAATGTTGGGTGTTACATTTTATAAAGTTCTTAGTAGGCAGTGTAGTACTAAGTTTTCCTAAAAAGAGAAAGGGCAGTCAGGTTGAACAGTGACCTTCGTTTCCCCAGGATGCCAGTTTTGACCTGTGACCTTCTGATCTACATGTGGTGTACAGATGCCAGTGTCAGCATAATGAGTGGCTCTTCCATGACCATTTGTCCCCACAATTGGTGACTATCTGGAAAGTGCTGGGCTAAGGAGTCTTTAAAAGGCTAGTAGCTGAGGGCCTATGGCAGTAGAGGTGTCACCTTGAACTTTTCAATGAAATGTGCTGATTATAGTAACAGCCATCCAGAAGCCCAAAGTGCACCATCTTTAGTCTCTGCTACTGTCTCCTCCTGGGCTGACTGTAGACTCAGCCATGTCCTTGCTCTGGCCCAAGGAACATGGACAAATGGGAAGCAGGCAGAGACCTCAGTGGCTGTCTGGCTATGGTATGGGAGCCCTTCTTCTGGCACTGAAGAAGCTAGGTGCCACCCTGTGGGGATTTGGGGAACAGGCAACACACAGAAAATAGATCCAGTTGAGCTATGAGCTGCCTGCAGACACATGGGACGTCAGCTAATGCAGAGCTGCCCAGAGGAGCCCACCAAGGTTTCATCTGAGCCCTGAGCAAAGAGAGGGGCCATATAAGGTACAGAGTCAGGGAGTGATATTTATTATAGTAATACAATCAACAAGAAAATACAATAAAAGACTCTATAACTACATACATACAGTGAAAGGAATAAGAGAGAGATTTCTGTGAAAAGACCTTCAAAGCAGGATGTAAGAAGGGATCAAGGAAGATGGCTCAAATGAAATGAGCTGGATGTGAAATGTTGACATTTTTCATTGTGACCCCACTAGACAAAAAGTTTAAAAGAACTGCCTTAGTCAGAGGGCTTCATGTTTTCCACCAGGAAGTTTACACATAGATGGCAGGACTGAGAACTAACTCAAAATCCTGCAAAGGATTAAGAAAATAATTGTTCTCAGTTGGATATCATAAAGTAACAGGGAAAAGAAAGGGTCAGTTCTAGAAAGGGGAAGCTGTCTGTCGGCATTTCAGCAGACACCCAGGTGGCCTCACTGATTATAGATTTGCCAGAGGAGCCCTGAGCCATTATCAGCTGAGTAGGTTGTAGGTAGGGGGCTCTCTGAATCCTATTTGGAGAGACCTGAGATGTTCCATCACTGAGCCTTTCTGGAGGTGTCACTCTCCCGGATTGGAATTAGCAGTCTGTCTTACTGTCATGCCTGAAATGAAAAACAGAGAGCTGTCTTAGTTAAATCACATTGTCATATACTAGCTTCTTCTTGATTCCTGAAGAAATAAGTTAAGCCAAAGAGAGTATTTCTCCATGGAGATAAATATATGAAAGGGCTAAGTGGTGCCCACCTGGTGAGCACACATGCCACAGTGAACAAGGACCTAGGTTTTTGCCCCTATCCCCACCTGCAGGGGGGAAGCTTCAGGAGCCGAAAAGCAAAGCTGTAGGTATCTCTCAATTTCTCCCCCACTGTCTCTCCCTCCCATCTGAATTTCTATCTCTAGCAATTGGGTAAATTGAATTATTATCAGAAGAGTTAAATATATTAAAACCTAGTCAACATTTCCTCTCAACACAGCAAGATTCTGCAGCCTCCACCCAGAATGTGCTGTCACCAGGAGAATGAGTCAAGTCCTGCCATTGATGGGATGAGATTCTCTTGTCCTGTTT
>NW_026648014.1:0-55221 GCF_950295315.1 Erinaceus europaeus | reverse complement strand
AGGGATATAGAGAGACAGAGAGACAGACAGGGATATAGAGAGACAGAGAGACAGACAGGGATATAGAGAGACAGAGAGACAGACAGGGATATAGAGAGACAGAGACAGACAGGGATATAGAGAGACAGAGACAGACAGGGATATAGAGAGACAGAGACAGACAGGGATATAGAGAGACAGAGACAGACAGGGATATAGAGAGACAGAGACAGAGAGACAGACAGGGATATAGAGAGACAGACAGGGATATAGAGAGACAGAGACAGAGAGACAGACAGGGATATAGAGAGACAGAGAGACAGACAGGGATATAGAGAGACAGAGACAGACAGGGATATAGAGAGACAGAGACAGACAGGGATATAGAGAGACAGAGAGACAGACAGGGATATAGAGAGACAGAGAGACAGACAAGGGATATAGAGAGACAGAGACAGACAGGGATATAGAGAGACAGAGAGACAGACAGGGATATAGAGAGACAGAGAGACAGACAGGGATATAGAGAGACAGAGAGACAGACAGGGATATAGAGAGACAGAGAGACAGACAGGGATATAGAGATACAGAGAGACAGACAGGGATATAGAGAGACAGAGAGACAGACATGGATATAGAGAGACAGAGAGACAGACAGGGATATAGAGAGACAGAGACAGACAGGGATATAGAGAGACAGAGACAGACAGGGATATAGAGAGACAGAGAGACAGACAGGGATATAGAGAGACAGAGAGACAGACAGGGATATAGAGAGACAGAGACAGACAGGGATATAGAGATACAGAGAGACAGACAGGGATATAGAGAGACAGACAGGGATATATAGAGACAGAGAGACAGACAGGGATATAGAGAGACAGAGACAGACAGGGATATAGAGAGACAGAGAGACAGACAGGGATATAGAGAGACAGAGAGACAGACAGGGATATAGAGAGACAGAGACAGACAGGGATATATAGAGACAGAGACAGACAGGGATATAGAGAGACAGAGAGACAGACAGGGATATAGAGATACAGAGAGACAGACAGGGATATAGAGAGACAGACAGGGATATATAGAGACAGAGAGACAGACAGGGATATAGAGAGACAGAGACAGACAGGGATATAGAGAGACAGAGAGACAGACAGGGATATAGAGAGACAGAGAGACAGACAGGGATATAGAGAGACAGAGACAGACAGGGATATAGAGAGACAGAGACAGACAGGGATATAGAGAGACAGAGACAGAGAGACAGACAGGGATATAGAGAGACAGACAGGGATATAGAGAGACAGAGACAGAGAGACAGACAGGGATATAGAGAGACAGAGAGACAGACAGGGATATAGAGAGACAGAGACAGACAGGGATATAGAGAGACAGAGACAGACAGGGATATAGAGAGACAGAGAGACAGACAGGGATATAGAGAGACAGAGAGACAGACAAGGATATAGAGAGACAGAGACAGACAGGGATATAGAGAGACAGAGAGACAGACAGGGATATAGAGAGACAGAGAGACAGACAGGGATATAGAGAGACAGAGAGACAGACAGGGATATAGAGAGACAGAGAGACAGACAGGGATATAGAGATACAGAGAGACAGACAGGGATATAGAGAGACAGAGAGACAGACAGGGATATAGAGAGACAGAGAGACAGACAGGGATATAGAGAGACAGAGACAGACAGGGATATAGAGAGACAGAGAGACAGACAGGGATATAGAGAGACAGAGACAGAGAGACAGACAGGGATATAGAGAGACAGACAGGGATATAGAGAGACAGAGACAGAGAGACAGACAGGGATATAGAGAGACAGAGAGACAGACAGGGATATAGAGAGACAGAGAGACAGACAGGGATATAGAGATACAGAGAGACAGACAGGGATATAGAGAGACAGAGACAGACAGGGATATAGAGAGACAGAGAGACAGACAGGGATATAGAGAGACAGACAGGGATATAGAGAGACAGAGAGACAGACAGGGATATAGAGAGACAGAGAGACAGACAGGGATATAGAGAGACAGAGAGACAGACAGGGATATATAGAGACAGAGACAGACAGGGATATAGAGAGACAGAGACAGACAGGGATATAGAGAGACAGAGAGACAGACAGGGATATAGAGAGACAGAGACAGACAGGGATATAGAGAGACAGAGACAGACAGGGATATAGAGAGACAGAGAGACAGACAGGGATATAGAGAGACAGAGACAGACAGGGATATAGAGAGACAGAGAGACAGACAGGGATATAGAGAGACAGAGACAGACAGGGATATAGAGAGACAGAGACAGACAGGGATATAGAGAGACAGAGACAGAGACAGACAGGGATATAGAGAGACAGAGACAGACAGGGATATAGAGAGACAGAGACAGAGACAGACAGGGATATAGAGAGACAGAGACAGACAGGGATATAGAGAGACAGAGACAGAGAGACAGACAGGGATATAGAGAGACAGACAGGGATATAGAGAGACAGAGACAGAGAGACAGACAGGGATATAGAGAGACAGAGAGACAGACAGGGATATAGAGAGACAGAGACAGACAGGGATATAGAGAGACAGAGACAGACAGGGATATAGAGAGACAGAGACAGACAGGGATATAGAGAGACAGAGACAGACAGGGATATAGAGAGACAGAGACAGACAGGGATATAGAGAGACAGAGACAGACAGGGATATAGAGAGACAGAGACAGACAGGGATATAGAGAGACAGAGAGACAGACAGGGATATATAGAGACAGAGGGACAGACAGGGATATATAGAGACAGAGACAGACAGGGATATATAGAGACAGAGGGACAGACAGGGATATAGAGGACAGAGACAGACAGGGATATAGAGAGACAGAGACAGACAGGGATATAGAGAGACAGAGACAGACAGGGATATAGAGAGACAGAGACAGACAGGGATATAGAGAGACAGAGACAGACAGGGATATAGAGAGACAGAGACAGACAGGGATATAGAGAGACAGAGACAGACAGGATATAGAGAGACAGAGACAGACAGGGATATAGAGAGACAGAGACAGACAGTGATATAGAGAGACAGAGAGACAGACAGGGATATATAGAGACAGAGGGACAGACAGGATATATAGAGACAGAGACAGACAGGGATATATAGAGACAGAGGGACAGACAGGGATATAGAGAGACAGAGACAGACAGGGATATAGAGAGACAGAGACAGACAGGGATATAGAGAGACAGAGAGACCGACAGGGATATATAGAGACAGAGGGACAGACAGGGATATATAGAGACAGAGAGACAGACAGGGATATATAGAGACAGAGGGACAGACAGGGATATATAGAGACAGAGACAGACAGGGATATATAGAGACAGAGGGACAGACAGGGATATAGAGAGACAGAGACAGACAGGGATATATAAGACAGAGACAGACAGGGATATAGAGAGACAGAGAGACAGACCAGGATATAGAGAGACAGAGACAGACAAGGATATAGAGAGACAGAGACAGACAGGGATATAGAGAGACAGAGACAGACAGGGATATAGAGAGACAGAGAGACAGACAGGGATATATAGAGACAGAGGGACAGACAGGGATATATAGAGACAGAGACAGACAGGGATATATAGAGACAGAGGTGACAGACAGGGATATAGAGAGACAGAGACAGACAGGGATATAGAGAGACAGAGACAGACAGGGATATAGAGAGACAGAGAGACCGACAGGGATATATAGAGACAGAGGGACAGACAGGGATATATAGAGACAGAGAGGACAGACAGGGATATATAGAGACCAGAGGGACAGACAGGGATATAGAGAGACAGAGACAGACAGGGATATAGAGAGACAGAGACAGACAGGGATATAGAGAGACAGAGAGACAGACAGGGATATAGAGAGACAGAGACAGACAAGGATATAGATGAGACAGAGACAGACAGGGATATAGAGAGACAGAGACAGACAGGGATATAGAGAGACAGAGAGACAGACAGGGATATATAGAGACAGAGGGACAGACAGGGATATATAGAGACAGAGGGACAGACAGGGATATAGAGAGACAGAGGACAGACAGGGATATAGAGAGACAGAGACAGACAGGGATATAGAGAGACAGAGACAGACAGGGATATAGAGAGACAGAGACAGACAGGGATATAGAGAGACAGAGACAGACAGGGATATAGAGAGACAGAGACAGACAGGGATATAGAGAGACAGAGACAGACAGGGATATAGAGAGGACAGAGAGACAGACAGGGATATATAGAGACAGAGGGACAGACAGGGATATATAGAACAGAGACAGACAGGGATATATAGAGACAGAGGGACAGACAGGGATATAGAGAGACAGAGACAGACAGGGATATAGAGAGACAGAGACAGACAGGGATATAGAGAGACAGAGAGACCGACAGGGATATATAGAGACAGAGGACACGACAGGGATATATAGAGACAGAGAGACAGACTGGGATATATAGAGACAGAGGGACAGACAGGGATATATAGAGACAGAGACAGACAGGGATATATAGAGGACAGAGGGACAGACAGGGATATAGAGAGACAGAGACAGACAGGGATATAGAGAGACAGAGACAGACAGGGATATAGAGAGACAGAGAGACAGACAGGGATATAGAGAGACAGAGACAGACAAGGATATAGAGAGAACAGAGACAGACAGGGATATAGAGAGACAGAGACAGACAGGGATATAGAGAGACAGAGACAGACAGGGATATAGAGAGACAGAGACAGACAGGGATATAGAGAGAGCAGAGACAGACAGGGATATAGAGAGACAGAGACAGACAGGGATATAGAGAGACAGAGACAGACAGGGATATTGAGAGACAGAGACAGACAGGGATATAGAGAGACAGAGACAGACAGGGATATAGAGAGACAGAGACAGACAGGGATATAGAGAGACAGAGACAGACAGGGATATAGAGAGACAGAGACAGACAGGTGATATAGAGACAGAGACAGACAGGGATATAGAGAGACAGAGACAGTCAGGGATATATAGAGACAGAGAGACAGACAGGGATATAGAGAGACAGAGACAGACAGGATATAGAGAGACAGAGACAGACAGGGATATAGAGAGACAGAGACAGACAGGGATATAGAGAGACAGAGACAGACAGGGATATAGAGAGACAGAGACAGACAGGGATATAGAGAGACAGAGGGACCGACAGGGATATATAGAGACAGAGGGACAGACAGGGATATATATATATATATATATATATAGAGAGAGAGAGAGAGAGAGAGAGAGAGAGAGAGAGAGAGACAGAGAGAGAGAGAGACAGAGGGAGAGAACTGCCGAGTGTGTTGGATGGCAGCAGGCCGGGTGCCTGACGCTGAGTCTTCTGTCCACTGACGTTCCCCCCGGGGGCCAAGAGAAGCGGGTGACAGGGGCGTCCCTGGGCCGGAATGGATGACCTCAACCACGGAGCCCGAGGGAGGGGCGGCCGGGGGCAGCTGTGCGGTGCAGGACGCAGGACGGCAGCCAAAGAGCAGCGCCTGCGGCAGGGAGCTGGGTGGGGCCGCTTACACCTGTCGCCTCTGCTGCGTCATCCTCCGTCACTGTGACCGTCCTCATGCCCGAGGGCCATGGCCGGGCAGAGACGCCTTCCCGCAGCTGCTCTGGGGGCCGTGGGCCCCTTCCTGTCCCCAGTCCGCCCCTGCGCTGTGGGCAGTGTGGGCACGGGGTCAGCAGGGTGCTGGGCACGGGGTCAGCTGGGTGCTGGGCACGGGGTCAGCAGGGTGCTAGGCACGGGGTCAGCTGGGTGCTGGGCACGGGGTCAGCAGGGTGCTAGGCATGGAGTTAGCTGGGTGCTGGGCACGGGGTCAGCTGGGTGCTGGGCAGAGGAGGTGGGTGCTCAGTGCACACTTCTGGCTCAGGCCAGGCCTGCCCCCACGCACGGCCTCTCCCCTGCGCCCCGGGATCACCCAGAAGGCGCGAGCCCCCCAGTCGCAGCCGCTGTGTCAGAGCCTATGTGCGCGGGGAGACCCCTCCTCACTCTGCGGCCCCCGCCCGCCACACCCTGACACCGCCCCCTCACACCCAGGCACAGGCAGGGTGGGGCAGTGGCACCCCCACCCATGGGTGATGCCCGACAGGCGCCGAGGTGGGAGGGGAGGGGAGCTGAGCGTCTCCACAGCATGTTGACGGGTCCCGAGAGTCTGGGACCCTGAGGCCCTGGGCTGGCTGCTGGAGAGCACCCAGGCTCCTCAGCACCCTAGCACCCAGGCTCCTCAGTACCCCAGCACCCAGGCTCCTCAGTACCCCAGCACCCAGGCTCCTCAGTACCCCAGCACCCAGGCTCCTCAGCACCCTAGCACCCAGCCTCCTCAGCACCCCAGCACCCAGGCTCCTCAGTACCCCAGCACCCAGGCTCCTCAGCACCCTAGCACCCAGCCTCCTCAGCACCCCAGCACCCAGGCTCCTCAGTACCCCAGCACCCAGGCTCCTCAGTACCCTAGCACCCAGCCTCCTCAGTACCCCAGCACCCAGGCTCCTCAGCACCCCAGCACCCAGCCTCCTCAGTACCCCAGCACCCAGCCTCCTCAGCACCCCAGCACCCAGGCTCCTCAGTACCCCAGCACCCAGCCTCCTCAGCACCCCAGCACCCAGGCTCCTCAGTACCCCAGCACCCAGGCTCCTCAGTACCCCAGCACCCAGCCTCCTCAGGACCCCAGCACCCAGGCTCCTCAGCACCCCAGCACCCAGCCTCCTCAGGACCCCAGCACCCAGGCTCCTCAGTACCCTAGCACCCAGGCTCCTCAGTACCCCAGCACCCAGGCTCCTCAGCACCCCAGCACCCAGCCTCCTCAGTACCCCAGCACCCAGGCTCCTCAGCACCCCAGCACCCAGCCTCCTCAGTACCCCAGCACCCAGGCTCCTCAGCACCCCAGCACCCAGGCTCCTCAGTACCCCAGCACCCAGGCTCCTCAGCACCCCAGCACCCAGCCTCCTCAGGACCCCAGCACCCAGGCTCCTCAGCACCCCAGCACCCAGCCTCCTCAGGACCCCAGCACCCAGCCTCCTCAGCACCCCAGCACCCAGGCTCCTCAGCACCCCAGCACCCAGGCTCCTCAGCACCCCAGCACCCAGGCTCCTCAGCACCCCAGCACCCAGGCTCCTCAGTACCCCAGCACCCAGGCTCCTCTGTACCCCAGCACCCAGGCTCCTCAGCACCCCAGCACCCAGGCTCCTCAGTACCCCAGCACCCAGGCTCCTCAGCACCCCAGCACCCAGGCTCCTCAGCACCCCAGCACCCAGCCTCCTCAGTACCCCAGCACCCAGGCTCCTCAGCACCCCAGCACCCAGCCTCCTCAGTACCCCAGCACCCAGGCTCCTCAGCACCCCAGCACCTAGGCTCCTCAGTACCCCAGCACCCAGGCTCCTCAGCACCCCAGCACCCAGGCTTCTCAGTACCCCAGCACCCAGCCTCCTCAGTACCCCAGCACCCAGGCTCCTCAGCACCCCAGCACCCAGGCTCCTCAGTACCCCAGCACCCAGGCTCCTCAGTACCCCAGCACCCAGCCTCCTCAGCACCCCAGCACCCAGCCTCCTCAGCACCCCAGCACCCAGGCTCCTCAGTACCCCAGCACCCAGGCTCCTCAGTACCCCAGCACCCAGGCTCCTCAGTACCCCAGCACCCAGCCTCCTCAGCACCCCAGCACCCAGGCTCCTCAGCACCCCAGCACCCAGGCTCCTCAGTACCCCAGCACCCAGGCTCCTCAGCACCCCAGCACCCAGGCTCCTCAGTACCCCAGCACCCAGGCTCCTCAGTACCCCAGCACCCAGCCTCCTCAGGACCCCAGCACCCAGGCTCCTCAGTACCCTAGCACCCAGGCTCCTCAGTACCCCAGCACCCAGGCTCCTCAGCACCCCAGCACCCAGGCTCCTCAGCACCCCAGCACTCAGGCTCCTCAGCACCCCAGCACCCAGCCTCCTCAGTACCCCAGCACCCAGGCTCCTCAGCACCCCAGCACCCAGGCTCCTCAGTACCCCAGCACCCAGGCTCCTCAGCACCCCAGCACCCAGCCTCCTCAGTACCCCAGCACCCAGGCTCCTCAGCACCCCAGCACCCAGCCTCCTCAGGACCCCAGCACCCAGGCTCCTCAGCACCCCAGCACCCAGCCTCCTCAGGACCCCAGCACCCAGCCTCCTCAGCACCCCAGCACCCAGGCTCCTCAGTACCCCAGCACCCAGGCTCCTCTGTACCCCAGCACCCAGGCTCCTCAGCACCCCAGCACCCAGCCTCCTCAGTACCCCAGCACCCAGGCTCCTCAGCACCCCAGCACCCAGGCTCCTCAGCACCCCAGCACCCAGCCTCCTCAGTACCCCAGCACCCAGGCTCCTCAGCACCCCAGCACCCAGGCTCCTCAGTACCCCAGCACCCAGGCTCCTCAGCACCCCAGCACCCAGGCTCCTCAGTACCCCAGCACCCAGCCTCCTCAGTACCCCAGCACCCAGGCTCCTCAGCACCCCAGCACCCAGGCTCCTCAGTACCCCAGCACCCAGGCTCCTCAGTACCCCAGCACCCAGGCTCCTCAGTACCCCAGCACCCAGCCTCCTCAGCACCCCAGCACCCAGCCTCCTCAGCACCCCAGCACCCAGGCTCCTCAGCACCCCAGCACCCAGGCTCCTCAGCACCCCAGCACCCAGGCTCCTCAGTACCCCAGCACCCAGGCTCCTCAGTACCCCGGCACCCAGGATCCTCAGTACTCCAGCACCCTAATACCCTGGCTTCTCAGTACTCCAGCACCCCATCAAACAGCACCTTGGCTCAGGGCTCTGTAAGACACTGCAGACAGCAGGGTTCCCAGAATCGGGGACCCCAGCCCTGCCCTGTCCTGATCTGTCCTGCCCTGCCCTGTCCTGCTCTGCCCCTGCCCTGCCCTGCCCTGCCCTGTCCTGATCTGTCCTGCCTTGCCCTGCCCTGCCCTGCCCTGCCCTGCCCAGCCCTGCTCTGCCCTGCTCTGCCTGGCCCTGCCCTGCCCTGCCCTGCCCTGCCCTGCCCAGCCCTGCTCTGCCCTGCTCTGCCTGGCCCTGCCCTGCCCTGCCCTGCCCTGCCCTGCCCTGCCCTGCCCAGCCCTGCTCTGCCCTGCCCTGCCCTGCCCTGCCCTGCCCTGCCCTGCCCTGCCCTGCCCCTGCCCTGCCCTGCCCTGCCCTGCCCTGCCCCTGCCCCTGCCCCTGCCCCTGCCCTGCCCTCCCCTGCCTCTGCCCTGCCCTGGCCTGCTCTGGGGGACTTAGGCTTCACTGGGGGCTGCACCCTGGGGAGACAGTAGGCGTCAGCTGCCTGCACCCTCCCCCGGCCCCATGTCACGGCTCCCTTGCTCACCTGGGTCCTGGGCCTTGTCCCCAGGGCACCCTGAGGTGCAGGGGGCTGGGGTGGGGGGAGTGGGAAAGGCGGGGAGCTGGGCCAGGGGCTCGAGAGCGCTCTCCTCTCCTCCCTGTCAGGGCGCCCCCGGCTGAGCGCACCTGCTCCAAGGCACAAGGCCCCGGGTTCAAGCCCCTGGTCCCTGCCTGCAGGGGGAGCTTCACGAGCGGTGAGGCAAGGCTGCAGGGGTCTGTCTCTCTCCCTCTCTCTCTCCTTCTCTCCTCTCAGTTTCTCTCTGTCCTCTGAAAAAAATGGCCACTGGGAGCAGTGGGTTTGTAGAGCGCACCAAGCCCCTCAATAACCCTGGATGCAAACACCAAATTACGCACGCACACGCACAGCAGCTAGCATGGCATCCGAAGGGAATTAGCCCTTTTCCCCAAAAAAAAATGTGTTTCTGGAACCAGGGCATGGTGCATGTTGTGGTGCCACCATTCCTGGCTCACTTCTCTCTCAGAGGGAGGGCAGGAGGGGGGGCAGGCAGGATGGGAGCTTCCCCTGTGGGCGGGGGTCCACCCATGTGGAACTGGGGTCTGAGCCTGGGGCATGAAGATGCTGCAGCGTGTCCTCTCCCTGGGGCCTGTGTCTCCGGCCCTGAAGTTTAACATTGACTTTAAGTTAATTTTAAATTAAGCTGCAGGTTAATTTTAAGTGTTTTTATGAGTCAGTTTTAAATTGAGCTACAAGTTTAGTCAGATTAACTCAAGTCTCTAAAAAGCAGGTGAAAGGTTACTTACTTGGCGAGTGACTGTTCTTGCCGGGGCGCAAACTCAGGACCTCAGACAGGCAGAACGCGGCCGGGCACCTCCCCAACCACATTCATTTCCCTTCTTCACTTAAAGAAAGAGGGAGAGAGAGAGAGAGAGAGAGAGAGAGAGAGAGAGGAGACAACACCTCCTCCCCCGTCCTTTTTTTAAAGAATATTTATTTTCCCTTTTGTTGCCCTTATTGTTTTATTGTTGTAGTTATTATTGTTGATGTCATTGTTGTTGGCTAGGACAGAGAGAAATGGAGAGAGGAGGGGAAGACAGGGGGAGAGAAAGACAGACACCTGCAGACCTGCTTCACCGCCTGTGAAGCGACTCCCCTGCAGGTGGGGAGCCGGGGGCTCGAACCGGGATCCTTACGCCGGTCCTTGCGCTTTGCGCCACGTGTGCTTAACCCGCTGCGCCACCGCCCGACTCCCCCTATGGTCCTTTTAAACCAGACATATGGGCGAGAGACAGCTCACCGGGTAGGGCACAGGCCCTGGCCACACGCACAGTCCAGGTTTGAACCCTGGCACCGTATGGGGGCATGCTATGGCGGCAGGGGAAGCTCTTTGCAGCGGCGTCGGCCCTTCCCTGTGTCTCTCCCTGAACAGCCATGTCACTGGAGGAGAGGCGGGGGCCGGGCCAGGGGCCCTGTGTTGAGCGCACACTACAGGGTGCAAGGACCCGGGTTCAAGCCGCCGCCGGCCCCCAACTGCAGGGGGGAAGCCTCGCGAGTGGTGGAGCAGGGCTGCAGGTCTCTGTCTCTCCCTCTTTCTCTTTTTCCCTCCAGGATTCTTGATGGTGCTCAATCCCATCCAGGGAGGTGGCTCTGTGGCAGGTCTCTCCTCTCTGTCTCTCTGTGTCCCTCTCTCCATGTCTCTGTGTCCCTCTCTCTGTCTCCCTGCCTCTTCCTCCCTCCCTCCCTCCCTCTCTTCCTTTCTTTCTTTCTCTTTCTCATTCCCCCTTTTTTCTCTTTTTGCCTCCAGGGCTGTTGGGGCCCCGCGCCGGCTCTAGGAGCCCACTGCTCCTGGTGGCCATTTCCCCATTTTACTGGACAGGACAGGGAGCGGCTGAGAGGAGAGAGGGACAGAGACACCTGCAGCCCTGCTCCACTGCTTGTGAAGCTTCCCCCTGCAGGTGGGAGCCAAGGACTCGAACCCGGACCTTGCACAGGTCCCTGTGCTTAGCACTGTGTGCACCACCGCCCGCCCTCCCTCCCGCCCTCCCTCCCAGCCTTCTCTCTCTCTTTCTTTTATACTTCAAGGACAGAGAGAAACTGAGAGACAGAGAGGGAGAGACGGAGAGGGGGAGACAGAGACCCCTGAGGCCCTGCTCCACCCCTCGTGAAGCTCCCCCTGCAGGGAGGACTGGGGGCTCGAACCCGGGTCCTTGTGCTTAATACAAAGTTTGTCTAACCGAGTGTACCACTGCCAGCCTTGTCTTCCTCTCTGTCCCTCCCCTCTGTTTCTCTCTCTCCCGCCCAATAAAATAGAAGGAGGGGGGGGGGAATGGCTGCCAGGAGCAGGACTCATAGTGCTGGCACCAAGCCCCAGTGAGAACCCTGGAGGCAAATAATAATAATGATAATGATAATAATTATAGTAACAAATAAACAAACAAGCCAACAAACGCCCCACTGTCCTTTCTTCTCCTGAGAGAGAAATGCGGGTCTGGGCCACAGGATGATGGGGTGCCGCTCAGAACCCAGCCGGTGAGCGATCTCTGTGAGACCCTGAGTGTGTCTGTCTGTGTGTCTCTGTGTCTGTCTGTGTGTGTGTCTGAATGCCTGTGTGTGTGTGTGTGTGTGTGTGTCTGTGTCTGAATATGAGTCTGTATGTGTGTGTGTGTCTGCCTGCCTATCTGTGTGTGTGTCTGTGTGTCTGTGTCTGAATGTGAGTCTGTGTGTGTGCGCCTGTCTATCTGTGTGTGTCTGTGTGTGTCTGTGTGTCTGTGTCTGAATGTGAGTCTGTATGTGTGTGTCTGCCTATCTGTGTGTGTGTGTGTGTGTGTGCCTGCCTGTCTGTCTACCTCTGTGTGTTTGCCTGTTGTCTATGTGTCTCTGTGTGTCTGTCTGTGTGTGTCTGTCTGTGTGTGTCTCTGTGTGTGTCTGTGTCTGTCTGTCTGTGTGTCTGTGTGTCCACCTGCTCTGTCCAGGAAGCTGCTTCCTCACAGTCTGTAGCCTGGAGTCCCCTCGTGCAGAGGAAACCGCCAAACCACAGGGGCTCTTGGGAAACCCGCCCCCACTTCTGGCAGAGCCGTGTCTGTCCCTCTGTCCCTCTGTCCCAGGTGGCCGCAGTTTTCCTTGGAAAGGCAGAGGTTGTGGTCACGGCTGGCCGGCCCACTGTCACCCCGCCGTCAACGTGCAGGCCGGTGGGCGGCGCCCCGGGGTCACCCGGGGTCTGGCAGCTCCTCTGGCCCTGGGTGGGTCCTGCATCTGGGAGGCGAGCTAGTGAGTCACCCGCACCCGGCCCCCAGATGTCCTGGAGTAGAATGGCGGGCGGGCGGGACCCTGCTGGCCATGCTCGAGGGCAGGGGTGCTGCCTGGAAGGGGCAGGGAGCCCGGGCGGGGGCTGCACGTGGCGGCCTGGGGGCCACCTTGTTCCTGCCCCACCCCGGGGTCCCCAGCCCTGCGGCCTTCATCCCAGAGCCTCCAGCCGGTTCCGCCCAGTCCCAGAGGCACCTGCAGCTGTGTGTCCTCGCCCGGAATGTTCTGGAAGCCTCAGGGAGAGTGAGATCTTCCCGTAGAAATGCAGCCATTAGTCACGCGTCAGCGGGCGCCAGAGGCCCGGCTGAGGTCAGAGGCCTTGGGGTCATCGTGCGGCCACTGAGCGAGGGGACCCTCCGCCTTGGGGGTGTCCGTGCCTGACCGAGCCCGTCCCGGAGTGGAGTGTGGCCGCCCCGACCCGCATCCTGTCCTGCTTGGGCGCTGGGGGAGGTAGACACTTCCCCGGGCTGCAGAGGGCGCCCAGGCCTGGGGGAGGGCTTCCCTCCTGGCTGCCAGGGAGAGGCGCCCCTGCCCTTCCTGCCCCAGCCCTCAGAGCCAAGACTTGTTTGTTCTTTCAGAAGAGCCTTTATCCTTGGGCTGGAG
Organism: Erinaceus europaeus; assembly: GCF_950295315.1. Classification (NCBI taxonomy): domain Eukaryota; kingdom Metazoa; phylum Chordata; class Mammalia; order Eulipotyphla; family Erinaceidae; genus Erinaceus; species Erinaceus europaeus. Next base: position 41,941 of record NW_026648014.1, on the reverse strand, counting down.
GCAGCTAACGGTTCTGCCAAAGCCTCTCCTGCCTGAGGCTCTGAGTCCCAAGTTCAACCCCCGTAACCAACATCAGCCAGAGCTGAGCAGGGACCTGGGGAAAACAACAATAACAACAATAATAATAATGGGGCTGGGGAGATGGTACAGGGGGTCTGCAAAGAGGCCAAGATACAGACACACTCACTCACACACACACTCACACACTCACACACACACACACTCACACACTCACACACACACTCACACACACTCACACACACACTCACATACACTCACACACACTCACACACACACACACACTCACACACACACTCACTCACACACACACACTCTCACACACACACTCACACACTCACACACACACTCACACACACTCACTCACACACACACTCTCACACACACACTCACACACACTCACACACACACACTCACGCACACACCCACACACACTCACACACACACTCACACACACTCACACACTCACACACACACTCACACACACACACTCGCGCACACACCCACCCACACACACACTCGCACACACACTCACACACACTCACACACACACTCACACTCACTCACACACACACTCACACACACACACACTCACACTCACTCACACACACACTCACACACACACACTCACACACTCACACTCACACACACTCACGCACACTCACACACACTCACACACACACTCACTCACACACACACACTCACACACACTCACACACTCACACACACACTCACACACACACACTCACACACACACACTCACACACACACACTCACACACACACTCACACACACTCACACACTCACACACACACTCACACACACACTCACACACTCACACTCACACACACACACTCACATATACTCACACTCACACACACTCACACACACTCACACACACACTCAAACACACACTCACACACACACTCACACTCACGCACACACTCACTCACACACACACTCACACACACTCACACTCACACACACTCACACTCACACACACTCACACACACACACTCACACACACTCACACTCACACACACACACTCACTCACACTCTCACACACACTCACACACACACACACTCACATATACTCACACTCACACACACTCACACACACTCACACACACTCACACTCACGCACACACTCATTCACACACACACACACACACACACTCACACTCACACACACACTCACACTCACACACACTCACACACTCACACTCACACACTCACACACACACACACTCACACACACACCTTCATCTCCCTTTTGCCATAATGGTCCATATCAGCCACTTAATTTTCTGTTCTATCTTCAGCTCTCTCCCCATCTCTCTCTCTCTCTTTTTAAATATATTTTAATTTTTAAATATGTTTATTTTTTGGATAGATACAGAGAGATATTGAGAGGGAGGAGGAGATGGAGAAGGAGAGACAGAGAGTCGCCTGCAGCCCTGCTTCACCACTCATGAAGCTTCCCCCCTGCAGGTGGGGAGCGGGGTTTGAACCCGGGTCCTTGTGTCCTGTAGTGTGAGTTCAACCAGGTGCCCCACCACCCGGCTATGTGTCTCTGTCTCTATCTCTGTGTGTCTCTGCTCCTATTCTAGGAAACCCCACGCAGGCCTTAAGATATATTCACTTATTTATTTGTGAGATGGGAGGAAAGGAGGAAGGTAGAATAAAGGAAGGGAGAAGAGAGAGAGAGAGAGGGAGGGAGGGAGGGAGGGAGGGACCCAGGCCAGCTCCCTGCCCCCAGCCTGCGGGTGACACCTGGCCCCCTTGTGACGTCACGGCTGGCCGCTAGGCTCCCGTGAGCTGAGGGGAAGCGTCTTTGTGGGCCGTCCCGGCTCGGGGCTCACCTGGCGGGCGTGACGGGCCGGGCCGCCATAAATCCTCATTAGGGGCGCGGGCACGAGCACCTGTCAGCTGTCACAGGGGTGGGGGGTGCCTGACAGGCCGATGGCTGTGGAAATCACCCCAATCTGGTAGGCGTCTGCACTCGCTGATGCACGGAGGCTGACGGGAGACGTGGCAGCCCAGACGGGGGGCTGGGGGGGGGGGGGGAACGGCAGGTAATTAACCTGCCAAACGGCTGACGCTTCCAGCTCTGAGCCGAGAGGGAGGGCAGGGGTGGGCGTGCAGACAGCCAGGGCCACCCGCCATCCAGGGGGCTGGGCGCAGCCAGAGAGGCCGGCAGAAGGCCGCCCCCTCCCAGGGCACGGTGGCCGCAGACTGGGGGCCTGGACCTGACCCCTGCCTGCCACCCCCTCAGTAAAAGGCTTCCTGGGCAGAGACACCTCCATGTTGGCCTTGAGCAAGGCCAGCTGAGGACGAGGAAGCTTCCAGAACCCACTGTCCAGGGAAGCTGCCTCCCATGTCCAGCAGGGCTGGGACTGTGGGTGCAGGGGGCAGGGCCAGGGGCCAGGGAACAGGAGTCCCTGGACAGGGACAGGGGACAGGCACAGGGGCAGGGACAGGGCCCAGGGTCTGGGGCCAGGTGGTGTTGTGGCCGTCTGGTGTCGGGCTGCACCGCGGAGAAGAGAGCGGACGTCCAGAGCAAAGGGGTACACAAATCTTTATTATAGGATGGGGGGGATTGGTTCAGACCATGTGGGGCCAGCCGGCAATGGCCGTCCCCACTACCTGACCACGGGGGGGGGGGGGGAGAGCAGGGAGCGAGACCTCAGAGAGGGAGAGCTGAGAGCCCAGAGAGGGGGGGGTGAGGGGGCTTTTTATTGGGCGACAACCAGGGGTGACGTGTAGGGCCAGGATTGGTTGAAGGGGGCACTGCTAGGATTTCGCGGGGGGCGTAGTAAAACCTGGGGGCGGAGACTGCATCAGAATAACTCCTCAGCAACAGCCAGGGAACAGGGCACAGGGCACAGGGCCCAGGGGCCAGGGGACATACACAGGGGCAGGGACAGGGCCCAGGGGACATACACAGGGCCCAGGGTCTGGGGCCAGGGGACGTACACAGGGGCAGGGACAGGGCCCAGGGGACATACACAGGGGCAGGGACAGGGCCAGGGGACATACACAGGGGCAGGGACAGGGCCCAGGGGACATACACAGGGGCAGGGACAGGGCCAGGGGACATACACAGGGGCAGGGACAGGGCCCAGGGGACATACACAGGGGCAGGGACAGGGCCCAGGGGACATACACAGGGGCAGGGACAGGGCCAGGGGACATACACAGGGCCCAGGGTCTGGGGCCAGGGGACGTACACAGGGGCAGGGACAGGGCCCAGGGGACATACACAGGGGCAGGGACGGGGCCAGGGGACATACACAGGGGCAGGGACAGGGCCCAGGGGACATACACAGGGGCAGGGACAGGGCCAGGGGACATACACAGGGGCAGGGACAGGGCGAGGGGCCAGCTCAGGGGCCAGATGCACCTGCTGACACCAGGCTGCAGACCGCCAGGGGTCCAGCCAGGCTCTCAAGGTCCTGGGGTCCCCTCACCCCTCCTCACAGAGCTGTGAAGACAAGGCCCCTTTTGTCCAGAGAGCCGATCCGGCTGGCCCGTGTCCCCTTCAGCCAAAGGGACGAGCATCTTCGGGGACAGGAAGCCCAGCAGGCCGCTCCTTCCTGGGGACACTGAGCCCTGTCTGTCAGGATGAGAGCCTGGTGCTGCTCACACAGGTCGGCAGACTGGAGACCCGGCTCCCTCCCCGTCGTCCCCGTCCCTGTCCCCACCCGCAGGCAGCCATGCTGTGGGCATCTCCGCTTCCTCTCTGTCTCTCTCTGTGTCTCTCACTCTCTGTAGACTGGTGGGGCCATGTGGGCTTTGAGCTCCACTGATAACACTGGGAATGAAAGAGAAAAAGGAGGAGGAGAGAAAAAGGGAGAGAAATGGAGAGAGAGGGGGGGGGGAAGAGAGAGAGAGAGAGAGAGGAAGAGAGAGAGAGAGAGAGAGAGAGGAAGAGAGAAATATGGAGGGAGAGAGGGAAGGGGAGAAGGAGAGGGAGGAGGAAAGGGAGGAGAGGGGGGAGATGGAAAGGGAGAGGGATAAGGAGAAAGGGAAGGAGGAGGTGAGGGAGGAGATGGAGAAGGAGAAGGAAGAAGGAGGAAGGGAGAGACTGGGAGAAGAAGAGGGAGAAAGAGAAAGAGAAAGAGGAGAGAAAAGGAGAGAGGGAGAGACAGAGAGGGATAAAGAAGAAAGAAAGGAAGAGAGGGGAGGGAGGAGAGGGAGAAAGGAGAGGACGAAGGAGGAGGGAAGACAGAGAGGTGGGTGTGCACAGAGCCCCCTCCTCCTCCGGGGAGCATGGTCTCAGCTGAGCTTGGCCTGCCCTCCCAGCTGGACTGGGCCCACCGCTCACCCCGCCGGCTGAGCCCCTGTGAGGGTCTGTCGGGACTGTGGGTGGCCCTGCCCCTGGGCTCCGCTGTGCCTGTCACTCGCTGAGTCCCGGGCAACCTAGAGGGAGGGTGGGGGTGCCGGTTCCTCCGCACAGGCCCCTCCCTCCTCACCTCTGCAAGACCGCGCCTCTGCCCCCGGCCCCCAGCAGAGAAGCGAGTGGGGCCCCCCACCCACGCTGACCCCCGGCCCCCAGACGGCCCCGGAGCTGGACATCACCACAGTGACCTCAGCGGGTGGCCGGGTGGCCCCGTGGGTGGCTCCTGGGACTGGGGGAGAGGATTCTGGGTCTGAGACAGCACAGGGGTCTGCGAAGGGCTTCCAGGCTGGGGGCCCAGGTTCAGTCCCCAGCGCCACCACCAGCCAGAGCTGAGCAGGTCTCTGGGGAAAAAAATAATAATAAAATAAATAAGTGAATACATTTTAAAAGGAGGGGAGGTGTTGTCATACGTGGCTGAGCGCACACAGTACAGTGCACAAGGACCTGGGTTCGAGGCCCCGCTCCCCACCTGCAGGACAGAGCTGCATGAGAGGTGGAGCAGGGCTGCAGGTGTCTCTCTGTCTCTCCCTCTCAAACTCCCCCTCCCTCTTCATTTCTCTCCATCTCTACCCAGTAATAAATGAATAAAAACATTTTAATAATAACATAATAATAATGGGCCCTCGTCTCCCTGTCAGATGTGTCACTCCGGCCACGTGTAACTGGGTTTCGGCTCAGGAATCGAGTCGGGGCCGACTGAGCTCACAGGGTCCAGCCGTGAGTCTGTCCTGCCGGCCCAGAGAAGCCCTCTCACTAGCGGATCAGGGGGCTCCCTGTCTGGCTCCCCGTCCCCGCAAAGCCGCCGGAGACGGCGTGTCTCAGCTCCGGCTCAGCGGCCAGCCAGCTTCAGGAAGCTTCTGGGCTCCCAGGACAGGACGGGCACAGGGGCGAGGCTGGGCGGCTCTGTCCTCAGCGACGGGACACGGGGGCAGGGGGAGGGCAGGGGGCCCTGGAGACAGCGGGGAGACACGAGCCTGTCCCCCTCCCCACCGCCCGCTGCCCTGCCGTGAGGTGGCCGGGGAGGGGTCTCGGTCTCCACCGTCCCTTCACTCTGCCCTGTGAGGACGCTGTGTCCTGGGCTCGGACCCCAAGGCCCCAGGTGGCCCAGTCCTGCCCTTCCCCCAAACCCCTTTCCAGATGGGGGGGAAGAAGCCAGCCTGGCGGCCCCTCCCCCAAGTGGGGTGGTCACAGGGGATGTGGTTTCTCACCGTCACCTTCAACACCAGCCTCAAGGTCCCTGGAGAAGCCCCACCTCCTCCAGGCAGCCCTCAGGGCTGTGGTCACTGCCCTGCCCCCTCCTGGCCTAGATGACGCCATGTGAGTCACCCTGGTGGGGTCCAGACTGGGTTTTTCCTTTTCCTTTCCTTAGTAATGTTTACAACCATGGAAATTCCTCGGAAATGAGGCCAGGAGCCTGGGGTGGGGCTCCACAGGCTGGGGTGGGGGGGCGGTCTCAGCAGCAGAGCTCACACCTCACCTCACTCAGACCCGGGGCTGAGCTCCCTGGCCTTCACCCCATGGAGGGGAGACCCCACAGCGGTGGGGCAGAGCTACCCTGTCTCTCCTCCTCTTTCTCTCTTGCCCTGAAATAATGATAACAACAACTACAATAACAGTAATGATAACTGTGAGTAGGAGCAGTCAGGGGCGAGAGCTGCCTGTGGGACCGGGTTCCTGTGGGGCCCCCAACACTGGGTGAAGCTCTGGTGTCCATCTCTTCATATTTTCTCCGTCTGTCTCTAATAGGCAGACAGACAGGCAGGCAGACAGGCAGATAGGCAGACAGGCAGACAGGCAGATAGGCAGGCAGACAGATAGGCAGGCAGACAGGCAGATAGGCAGGCAGACAGGCAGACAGGCAGGCAGACAGATAGGCAGGCAGACAGGCAGATAGGCAGACAGGCAGACAGGCAGACAGGCAGATAGGCAGGCAGGCAGGCAGGCAGACAGGCAGGCAGATAGGCAGACAGGCAGGCAGACAGGCAGGCAGACAGGCAGACAGGCAGGCAGGCAGACAGGCAGGCAGGCAGGCAGGCAGGCAGGCAGACAGGCAGGCAGGCAGGCAGGCAGATAGGCAGGCAGGCAGGCAGACAGGCAGGCAGATAGGCAGGCAGGCAGGCAGACAGGCAGATAGGCAGGCAGACAGGCAGATAGGCAGGCAGACAGATAGGCAGGCAGGCAGACAGGCAGGCAGGCAGGCAGGCAGGCAGACAGGCAGGCAGACAGGCAGGCAGGCAGACTGGCAGACAGGCAGGCAGGCAGGCAGATAGGCAGATAGGCAGATAGGCAGATAGGCAGGCAGACAGGCAGGCAGGCAGACAGACAGGCAGGCAGACAGGCAGGCAGATAGGCAGACAGGCAGACAGGCAGGCAGGCAGGCAGGCAGGCAGACAGGCAGGCAGGCAGGCAGGCAGACAGGCAGGCAGGCAGGCAGGCAGGCAGGCAGACAGGCAGGCAGGCAGGCAGACAGGCAGGCAGACAGGCAGACAGGCAGGCAGGCAGGCAGGCAGACAGGCAGGCAGACAGGCAGACAGATAGGCAGGCAGACAGGCAGATAGGCAGGCAGACAGGCAGATAGGCAGGCAGGCAGACAGGCAGGCAGGCAGGCAGACAAACAGGCAGACAGGCAGACAGGCAGGCAGACAGGCAGGCAGGCAGACAGGCAGATAGGCAGGCAGACAGGCAGACAGGCAGGCAGGCAGGCAGGCAGACAGGCAGGCAGACAGGCAGGCAGGCAGACAGGCAGGCAGACAGGCAGGCAGACAGGCAGACAGGCAGGCAGACAGGCAGGCAGGCAGGCAGGCAGGCAGACAGGCAGGCAGACAGGCAGGCAGGCAGACAGGCAGGCAGGCAGGCAGGCAGGTAGACAGGCAGACAGGCAGGCAGGCAGGCAGACAGGCAGGCAGACAGGCAGGCAGGCAGGCAGGCAGACAGGCAGGCAGACAGGCAGGCAGGCAGGCAGGCAGACAGGCAGGCAGGCAGGCAGGCAGGCAGGCAGGCAGGCAGGCAGGCAGACAGGCAGACAGGCAGACAGGCAGGCAGACAGGCAGGCAGACAGGCAGGCAGACAGGCAGGCAGGCAGGCAGACAGGCAGGCAGGCAGGCAGATAGGCAGGCAGACAGGCAGGCAGGCAGACAGGCAGGCAGGCAGGCAGGCAGGCAGACAGGCAGGCAGACAGGCAGGCAGGCAGACAGGCAGGCAGGCAGACAGGCAGACAGGCAGACAGGCAGACAGGCAGACAGGCAGGCAGACAGGCAGAGAGGCAGGCAGGCAGACAGGCAGGCAGACAGACAGGCAGACAGGCAGACAGGCAGGCAGACAGGCAGACAGGCAGACAGGCAGACAGGCAGGCAGGCAGACAGGCAGACAGGCAGACAGGCAGACAGGCAGGCAGATAGGCAGATAGGCAGGCAGACAGGCAGGCAGGCAGGCAGACAGGCAGGCAGACAGGCAGGCAGGCAGGCAGGCAGACAGGCAGGCAGGCAGACAGGCAGGCAGACAGGCAGGCAGGCAGGCAGACAGGCAGGCAGACAGGCAGGCAGGCAGGCAGACAGGCAGACAGGCAGGCAGGCAGGCAGACAGGCAGGCAGACAGACAGGCAGGCAGGCAGGCAGGCAGGCAGACAGGCAGGCAGGCAGGCAGACAGGCAGGCAGGCAGGCAGGCAGGCAGGCAGACAGGCAGGCAGGCAGGCAGGCAGGCAGACAGGCAGGCAGGCAGGCAGGCAGGCAGGCAGACAGGCAGGCAGACAGGCAGACAGGCAGACAGACAGGCAGAGAGGCAGGCAGACAGGCAGGCAGACAGGCAGACAGGCAGACAGGCAGGCAGGCAGGCAGGCAGGCAGACAGGCAGGCAGACAGGCAGACAGGCAGACAGGCAGGCAGACAGGCAGACAGGCAGGCAGGCAGACAGGCAGGCAGACAGGCAGGCAGGCAGGCAGACAGGCAGGCAGACAGGCAGGCAGACAGGCAGGCAGGCAGGCAGGCAGGCAGGCAGACAGGCAGACAGGCAGGCAGACAGGCAGGCAGGCAGGCAGGCAGGCAGGCAGACAGGCAGGCAGACAGGCAGGCAGACAGGCAGGCAGGCAGGCAGGCAGGCAGACAGGCAGGCAGGCAGGCAGACAGGCAGGCAGGCAGGCAGGCAGGCAGGCAGGCAGACAGGCAGGCAGACAGGCAGGCAGACAGGCAGGCAGGCAGGCAGGCAGACAGGCAGACAGGCAGGCAGGCAGGCAGACAGGCAGGCAGACAGGCAGGCAGACAGGCAGGCAGGCAGGCAGACAGGCAGGCAGACAGGCAGGCAGACAGGCAGGCAGGCAGACAGGCAGGCAGGCAGGCAGGCAGGCAGACAGGCAGACAGGCAGACAGGCAGGCAGACAGGCAGACAGGCAGGCAGGCAGGCAGGCAGGCAGGCAGGCAGACAGGCAGGCAGACAGGCAGGCAGACAGGCAGGCAGGCAGGCAGGCAGGCAGACAGGCAGGCAGGCAGGCAGGCAGGCAGGCAGGCAGGCAGACAGGCAGGCAGACAGGCAGGCAGGCAGGCAGACAGGCAGGCAGACAGGCAGGCAGACAGGCAGGCAGGCAGACAGGCAGGCAGACAGGCAGGCAGGCAGGCAGGCAGGCAGACAGGCAGACAGGCAGACAGGCAGGCAGACAGGCAGACAGGCAGGCAGGCAGGCAGGCAGGCAGGCAGGCAGGCAGGCAGGCAGACAGGCAGGCAGGCAGGCAGGCAGGCAGGCAGGCAGGCAGGCAGGCAGGCAGGCAGGCAGGCAGACAGGCAGGCAGACAGGCAGGCAGGCAGGCAGACAGGCAGGCAGACAGGCAGGCAGGCAGGCAGGCAGGCAGACAGGCAGGCAGACAGGCAGGCAGGCAGGCAGGCAGGCAGACAGGCAGACAGGCAGACAGGCAGGCAGACAGGCAGGCAGGCAGGCAGGCAGGCAGGCAGACAGGCAGACAGGCAGACAGGCAGGCAGACAGGCAGGCAGGCAGGCAGGCAGACAGGCAGACAGGCAGGCAGGCAGGCAGACAGGCAGGCAGGCAGGCAGGCAGACAGGCAGGCAGGCAGGCAGGCAGGCAGGCAGACAGGCAGGCAGGCAGGCAGACAGGCAGGCAGACAGGCAGACAGGCAGGCAGGCAGGCAGGCAGACAGGCAGGCAGACAGGCAGACAGATAGGCAGGCAGACAGGCAGATAGGCAGGCAGACAGGCAGATAGGCAGGCAGGCAGACAGGCAGGCAGGCAGGCAGACAAACAGGCAGACAGGCAGACAGGCAGGCAGACAGGCAGGCAGGCAGACAGGCAGATAGGCAGGCAGACAGGCAGACAGGCAGGCAGGCAGGCAGGCAGACAGGCAGGCAGACAGGCAGGCAGGCAGACAGGCAGGCAGACAGGCAGGCAGACAGGCAGACAGGCAGGCAGACAGGCAGGCAGGCAGGCAGGCAGGCAGACAGGCAGGCAGACAGGCAGGCAGGCAGACAGGCAGGCAGGCAGGCAGGCAGGTAGACAGGCAGACAGGCAGGCAGGCAGGCAGACAGGCAGGCAGACAGGCAGGCAGGCAGGCAGGCAGACAGGCAGGCAGACAGGCAGGCAGGCAGGCAGGCAGACAGGCAGGCAGGCAGGCAGGCAGGCAGGCAGGCAGGCAGACAGGCAGGCAGACAGGCAGACAGGCAGACAGGCAGGCAGACAGGCAGGCAGACAGGCAGGCAGGCAGGCAGACAGGCAGGCAGGCAGGCAGATAGGCAGGCAGACAGGCAGGCAGGCAGACAGGCAGGCAGGCAGGCAGGCAGGCAGACAGGCAGGCAGACAGGCAGGCAGGCAGACAGGCAGGCAGGCAGACAGGCAGACAGGCAGACAGGCAGACAGGCAGACAGGCAGGCAGACAGGCAGAGAGGCAGGCAGGCAGACAGGCAGGCAGACAGACAGGCAGACAGGCAGACAGGCAGGCAGACAGGCAGACAGGCAGACAGGCAGACAGGCAGGCAGGCAGACAGGCAGACAGGCAGACAGGCAGACAGGCAGGCAGATAGGCAGATAGGCAGGCAGACAGGCAGGCAGGCAGGCAGACAGGCAGGCAGACAGGCAGGCAGGCAGGCAGGCAGACAGGCAGGCAGGCAGACAGGCAGGCAGACAGGCAGGCAGGCAGGCAGACAGGCAGGCAGACAGGCAGGCAGGCAGGCAGACAGGCAGACAGGCAGGCAGGCAGGCAGACAGGCAGGCAGACAGACAGGCAGGCAGGCAGGCAGGCAGGCAGACAGGCAGGCAGGCAGGCAGACAGGCAGGCAGGCAGGCAGGCAGGCAGGCAGACAGGCAGGCAGGCAGGCAGGCAGGCAGACAGGCAGGCAGGCAGGCAGGCAGGCAGGCAGACAGGCAGGCAGACAGGCAGACAGGCAGACAGACAGGCAGAGAGGCAGGCAGACAGGCAGGCAGACAGGCAGACAGGCAGACAGGCAGGCAGGCAGGCAGGCAGGCAGACAGGCAGGCAGACAGGCAGACAGGCAGACAGGCAGGCAGACAGGCAGACAGGCAGGCAGGCAGACAGGCAGGCAGACAGGCAGGCAGGCAGGCAGACAGGCAGGCAGACAGGCAGGCAGACAGGCAGGCAGGCAGGCAGGCAGGCAGGCAGACAGGCAGACAGGCAGGCAGACAGGCAGGCAGGCAGGCAGGCAGGCAGGCAGACAGGCAGGCAGACAGGCAGGCAGACAGGCAGGCAGGCAGGCAGGCAGGCAGACAGGCAGGCAGGCAGGCAGACAGGCAGGCAGGCAGGCAGGCAGGCAGGCAGGCAGACAGGCAGGCAGACAGGCAGGCAGACAGGCAGGCAGGCAGGCAGGCAGACAGGCAGACAGGCAGGCAGGCAGGCAGACAGGCAGGCAGACAGGCAGGCAGACAGGCAGGCAGGCAGGCAGACAGGCAGGCAGACAGGCAGACAGGCAGGCAGACAGGCAGGCAGGCAGACAGGCAGGCAGACAGGCAGGCAGGCAGGCAGGCAGGCAGACAGGCAGACAGGCAGACAGGCAGGCAGACAGGCAGACAGGCAGGCAGGCAGGCAGGCAGGCAGGCAGGCAGACAGGCAGGCAGACAGGCAGGCAGACAGGCAGGCAGGCAGGCAGGCAGGCAGACAGGCAGACAGGCAGGCAGGCAGGCAGGCAGGCAGGCAGACAGGCAGGCAGACAGGCAGGCAGGCAGGCAGACAGGCAGGCAGACAGGCAGGCAGACAGGCAGGCAGGCAGACAGGCAGGCAGGCAGGCAGGCAGGCAGGCAGGCAGGCAGACAGGCAGACAGGCAGACAGGCAGGCAGACAGGCAGGCAGGCAGGCAGGCAGGCAGGCAGACAGGCAGACAGGCAGACAGGCAGGCAGACAGGCAGGCAGGCAGGCAGGCAGACAGGCAGACAGGCAGGCAGACAGGCAGGCAGACAGGCAGGCAGGCAGGCAGGCAGGCAGACAGGCAGGCAGGCAGGCAGGCAGGCAGGCAGGCAGGCAGACAGGCAGGCAGGCAGGCAGACAGGCAGGCAGACAGGCAGGCAGGCAGACAGGCAGACAGGCAGGCAGGCAGACAGGCAGACAGGCAGGCAGGCAGGCAGGCAGGCAGGCAGGCAGGCAGACAGGCAGACAGGCAGACAGGCAGGCAGGCAGGCAGACAGGCAGACAGGCAGGCAGACAGGCAGACAGGCAGACAGACAGGCAGAGAGGCAGGCAGACAGGCAGGCAGACAGGCAGACAGGCAGACAGGCAGGCAGGCAGGCAGGCAGGCAGACAGGCAGGCAGACAGGCAGACAGGCAGACAGGCAGGCAGGCAGGCAGGCAGGCAGACAGGCAGGCAGACAGGCAGACAGGCAGACAGGCAGGCAGACAGGCAGACAGGCAGGCAGGCAGACAGGCAGGCAGACAGGCAGGCAGACAGGCAGGCAGGCAGGCAGACAGGCAGGCAGACAGGCAGGCAGACAGGCAGGCAGGCAGGCAGGCAGGCAGACAGGCAGGCAGGCAGGCAGACAGGCAGGCAGGCAGGCAGGCAGGCAGGCAGGCAGGCAGACAGGCAGGCAGACAGGCAGGCAGACAGGCAGGCAGGCAGGCAGGCAGGCAGACAGGCAGACAGGCAGGCAGGCAGGCAGACAGGCAGGCAGACAGGCAGGCAGACAGGCAGGCAGGCAGGCAGACAGGCAGGCAGACAGGCAGGCAGACAGGCAGGCAGGCAGACAGGCAGGCAGACAGGCAGGCAGGCAGGCAGGCAGGCAGACAGGCAGACAGGCAGACAGGCAGGCAGACAGGCAGGCAGGCAGGCAGGCAGGCAGACAGGCAGACAGGCAGGCAGGCAGGCAGGCAGGCAGGCAGGCAGGCAGGCAGACAGGCAGACAGGCAGGCAGGCAGGCAGGAGGCAGACAGGCAGGCAGATAGGCAGGCAGGCAGGCAGGCAGGCAGGCAGACAGGCAGGCAGACAGGCAGGCAGACAGGCAGGCAGACAGGCAGGCAGGCAGGCAGGCAGGCAGACAGGCAGACAGGCAGGCAGACAGGCAGGCAGACAGGCAGGCAGGCAGGCAGGCAGGCAGACAGGCAGGCAGGCAGGCAGGCAGGCAGGCAGGCAGGCAGGCAGACAGGCAGACAGGCAGACAGGCAGGCAGACAGGCAGGCAGGCAGGCAGGCAGGCAGACAGGCAGGCAGGCAGACAGGCAGGCAGACAGGCAGGCAGGCAGGCAGACAGGCAGGCAGACAGGCAGGCAGGCAGGCAGACAGGCAGACAGGCAGGCAGGCAGGCAGACAGGCAGGCAGACAGACAGGCAGGCAGGCAGGCAGGCAGGCAGACAGGCAGGCAGGCAGGCAGACAGGCAGGCAGGCAGGCAGGCAGGCAGGCAGACAGGCAGGCAGGCAGGCAGGCAGGCAGACAGGCAGGCAGGCAGGCAGGCAGGCAGGCAGACAGGCAGGCAGACAGGCAGACAGGCAGACAGACAGGCAGAGAGGCAGGCAGACAGGCAGGCAGACAGGCAGACAGGCAGACAGGCAGGCAGGCAGGCAGGCAGGCAGACAGGCAGGCAGACAGGCAGACAGGCAGACAGGCAGGCAGACAGGCAGACAGGCAGGCAGGCAGACAGGCAGGCAGACAGGCAGGCAGGCAGGCAGACAGGCAGGCAGACAGGCAGGCAGGCAGGCAGGCAGGCAGGCAGGCAGGCAGACAGGCAGACAGGCAGGCAGACAGGCAGGCAGGCAGGCAGGCAGGCAGGCAGACAGGCAGGCAGACAGGCAGGCAGACAGGCAGGCAGGCAGGCAGGCAGGCAGACAGGCAGGCAGGCAGGCAGACAGGCAGGCAGGCAGGCAGGCAGGCAGGCAGGCAGACAGGCAGGCAGACAGGCAGGCAGACAGGCAGGCAGGCAGGCAGGCAGACAGGCAGACAGGCAGGCAGGCAGGCAGACAGGCAGGCAGACAGGCAGGCAGACAGGCAGGCAGGCAGGCAGACAGGCAGGCAGACAGGCAGGCAGACAGGCAGGCAGGCAGACAGGCAGGCAGACAGGCAGGCAGGCAGGCAGGCAGGCAGACAGGCAGACAGGCAGACAGGCAGGCAGACAGGCAGACAGGCAGGCAGGCAGGCAGGCAGGCAGGCAGGCAGACAGGCAGGCAGACAGGCAGGCAGACAGGCAGGCAGGCAGGCAGGCAGGCAGACAGGCAGACAGGCAGGCAGGCAGGCAGGCAGGCAGGCAGACAGGCAGGCAGACAGGCAGGCAGGCAGGCAGACAGGCAGGCAGACAGGCAGGCAGACAGGCAGGCAGGCAGACAGGCAGGCAGACAGGCAGGCAGGCAGGCAGGCAGGCAGACAGGCAGACAGGCAGACAGGCAGGCAGACAGGCAGGCAGGCAGGCAGGCAGGCAGGCAGACAGGCAGACAGGCAGACAGGCAGGCAGACAGGCAGGCAGGCAGGCAGGCAGACAGGCAGACAGGCAGGCAGGCAGGCAGGAGGCAGACAGGCAGGCAGATAGGCAGGCAGGCAGGCTGACAGGCAGACAGACAGGCAAACAGGTAGGCAGACAGGCAGGCAGACATCAGGTTGGCAGACAGACAGGCTGGAAACATTACTCAGTCAGTAGAGCATAGGACTTGCATGTCTGAGACTCGTAGCTCAATCCTGGTTCTCTCTCTCTCCCTCCATCTCACTGTCTCTCTCTCCTCTCTGTCTTCTCTCCCTTCTCTTTCTTCCTGTTTCTCTGTCTCTCCTCTCTGTCTCCTTTTCTGTCTCTATCTCTCCCTGTCTCTCCCTCTTTCTCCCTCTATCTCTTTCTGTCTCTCCCTCTCTCTATATCTGTCTGTCTCTCTCTCCCTGTCTCTCCCTACCTCTGTCTCTCCCTCCTGAAGCACACAGGAAATTAATCTGGAAATGGGTTGGCACATAGCGCATGCAGGCCCCCACTGGCCACAGATTATGGCAGGATTATCGGGGGTCCCCACTCTGGCTGCCTGACAGTGGCTCCCAGAGGCCTCCTCAGGCCCCCTTTGGGGAGATTGGGGTGTCTGGTCCCCATTTGGCCCCTCAGGGACCCCCCAGCTGTGCCCAGCTCAGGGGGAGCGGACAGGGGACACGCAGCCTCCAGCCCCGACTGCCAGCCCTGCCGCCGCCTTTGTCCCGGGACACAGTGGCCTGTCTGTTTGTCCCCAGACCCTGGGCCTCGCTGCTTCCCAGTCCAGTCACGCTGGGGACGGGGACCCCGCTCTGCTGCCGAGGGACAGGACACAAGGCCGGGGACTGCCCCGCCCCCCCATCTGCAGAGGACACTGTCCAGGGCCAGGAAGGGGCCCGCCCAATCTCCAGCCGCCTGAAGGCCGGCTTGTCCCTGAGCCTCCGTGTGTCAGGCTGTGGGGAGTGGCCTGGTCGCGTCTGGGTGCTGGCAGGAAAGCCAGAGGGGACGGAGACAGGCACCCAGCCACAGGAGGGGAGACAGGCACCCAGCCAGACATGGGGACAGTCACCCAGGAGACAGCCACCCAGCCGTGGGAGGGGAGACAGGCACCCAGCCACGGGAGGGGAGACAGGCACCCAGCCAGACATGGGGACGGTCATCCAGGGAACAGCCACCCAGCCGTGGGAGGGGAGACAGGCACCCAGCCACAGGAGGGGAGACAGGCACCCAGCCAGACATGGGGACAGGTACCCAGGGTGACAGCCACCTAGCCACGGGAGGGGACAGGCAACCAGCCACATGAACAGGCACAGGCACCCAGTCATGGGTCCCCAAGACACCCTGTCACCCAGCCCCTCAGCAGGGTGCAGGAGGAAGCAGGGACTTGGTGAGTACTTGCTCATCATGGGGCACAGAGCCAAGAGTCTGAGGCCACCAGCTCACAGCCCAGTGCAGGTCCTTCCCTGTTCCCCACCACAGTCACCTGGGCTCCACTGGGTGACTGTAACCCCTTGCTGTCTCTCTGTCCTGGTCACCCCCTACCCTGAATCCCTGGCCAGAGGCTCTGTGTTCTGTCCTGGTGGGGGGGAGCTTGGATATTTGGATTGTCAACCAGGAAGAAGCTCCAGTCACAGAGACACAGGCAAATGCCAGCCCCTCACACCTTGACACCCTGCTTGACTGTTGCTCATGGTGGTGGAGATGATGGTAACGGTGGTTGTGGTGGTGATGGTGGTGGTGGTGATTGTGATGATGGTGGTGGTGGTGATGGTGGTGGTGGTGATGGTGGTGGTGGTGGTGATTGTGGTGATGGTGATGATGGTGGTGATGGTGGTGATGGTGATGATGGTAGTGATGGTGGTGATTGTGGTGATGGTGATGGTGGTGTTGATGGTGGTGGTGATGGTGGTGGTGGTGGTGGTGATGATGATGGTGGTGATGGTGATAGTGATGGTGGTGGTGATGGTGGTGGTGATGGTGATGATGGTGATGGTGGTGATGATGGTGGTGGTGGTGATGGTGGTGGTGATGATGGTGATGGTGATGGTGGTGATGATGGTGGTGGTGGTGATGGTGGTGGTGATGGTGATGGTGGTGATGATGGTGGTGGTGGTGATGGTGGTGGTGATGGTGATGATGGTGATGGTGGTGATGGTGGTGGTGGTGATGGTGGTGGTGATGGTGGTGATGATGGTGGTGGTGATGGTGGTGATGATGGTGATGGTGGTGGTGATGGTGATGATGGTGGTGGTGATGGTGGTGGTGGTGGTGGTGATGGTGATGGTGGTGGTGATGGTGGTGGTGATGGTGGTGGTAATGGTGATGGTGGTGATGGTGATGGTGGTGGTGATGGTGATGGTGGTGATGATGGTGGTGGTGGTGATGGTGGTGGTGATGGTGGTGGTGATGGTGGTGATGGTGGTGATGATGGTGGTGGTGGTGGTGGTGGTGATGGTGATGATGGTGATGGTGATGGTGGTGGTGATGGTGGTGATGGTGATGGTGATGGTGGCGATGGTGGTGGTTGTGGTGGTGATGGTGGTGGGATGTCACACCTTTGTGATTGTACCTCTCTAGCCTGATGCTTTTTAGATTAAAAGCTACCAATACAGAGAGCGAGAGAGGGAGACAGAAGCAGATAAAGGGAAGGGAGAGAGAGAGAGAAAGAGGGAGACAGGGAGAGACAGCAGAGCCCATGCCGTGTGCCACCCCCCCATGGCACCTGGGCTCAGCCAGGTCCTGGAGCTTGCTGAGGACTGCACCCTGCCAGCTCAGCCGCCTTCAGTCCTGAGAGGCAAGGACATTCCAGCCCCACCAGATGGCCGTCCCTGTGTCTCTGCCCCCCAGTTGCCCCTGCCTCCACCCTGAGCGCCAACAGGGTGGAGGTCCCTGTACACCCAGGACGGCCAGCTCTGGACTCTGGCCCCTCCAGGGAGACCCCTCCCCTGCACCCCCCAGAAAGCCAGTTCTGGACTCTGGCCCCTCCAGGGAGACCCCTCCCCTGCACCCCGCAGGACGGCCAGCTCTGGACTCTGGCCCCTCCAGGGAGACCCCCTCCCCTGCACCCCCCAGAAAGCCAGCTCTGGACTCTGGCCCCTCCAGGGAGACCCCTCCCCTGCACCCCGCAGGACGGCCAGCTCTGGGCTCTGATTCCTCCAGACTGGCTGAGCCCCCACCCTGAGGGGCATGAGGGTCCAGCGTGAGAAGCGGGGTCTCAGGCACTCCCCCCAAAGGCAGCACATCAGGCCCGCTGCTGGGGGTCCCGTCCCCCCGGCCCTGGGGCTGCCCACCCGTTGCCGTGCCAACACCATTGGGAGCCGCCCAAGCAGAGGCAATGCCGGACGGGCCACTGGACCGCACGCTAATCAGGTTTTCTCCCCGTTGGGGGCCCGTTGGAGGGCGGGGGAGATGGCAGCCCGGAGTCCTCACATCAGCCTGCAGAGGCCGCAGAGGAGGCGGGAGGGGGGCTGGAAGCCAGAGCCGCTGTCCCAGTCCCCACCTGCCAGCCCACCCGCCCCAGGGGGGCCCACAGGCGGGTCACCCACCCCCTGGCCTGAGTCACACACAGGTGGCCGTGAGCTG
The DNA here is from genome assembly GCF_950295315.1 of Erinaceus europaeus. Classification (NCBI taxonomy): domain Eukaryota; kingdom Metazoa; phylum Chordata; class Mammalia; order Eulipotyphla; family Erinaceidae; genus Erinaceus; species Erinaceus europaeus. The sequence goes on along the minus strand of NW_026648014.1, from coordinate 24,070 downwards.
GGGCTGAGCTGGCCTCAGACACCAGATCCCCAAGCATGGGAGTGACCAGGAGGCTGGGAGGGAGCCTCCACATACATGCCCGGGGGCCGAGGTCACGGGGACGGAGGGGCGTTGAGCGTGCAGGACGCCCACCTGGCCAGGCTCTGGGCCCTGCTTTGAGCCCCGACACCGCAGGGAGGGTGTCCGAAGCACTGGGGGAAGCTCCAGTACCTTGTGTGAAATCTCGAGCTGGGTGACCGTCTCCCGGCATCTCCCGGCCCACCAGACGCCGGCTGGCTTTTCAGGGCTTTGAAGACATTCGCTGGGGGGGGCTGTGTAGCAGCAGCTGTGTCCTGCTCTCCCCATCAGCGACTAAAGACAACAATCACCTGAACGCTCAGCAAGCTCAGACCAGGGTCCCTTTAGCAGCCCCCAGCCAGGGCTGAGCATGACGGGCGAGCGAGGGAGCCACCCTGGGACTAAAGGGTCGGTGGGCACAGGGAGGCGGGCACCAGACTGGCAGTTTGGCAGCTGAGACACGTCAGTCCTGGGTCCGAGGTAAAAGTGTTCATCTCTGAATTGTTACAGGAGCTTCACACAGAGAGGCCAGACCAGGGCTGAGTGGTGCTGGGGGTGGAGTTCAGGACCCCCCAAGCCCAAGGCAGCTGCCTACTTCTTTCTCTGTTTGTATTTCATTTTACTTTATTTTCATTTCATTTTATCTTAAGAGGCTGACGGCTTACAGTCCAGGTGTTGGCACAGGGGCACGATTCTCGCCGACCGAGAGTTTTCTGCAGACACTCCCCTCCCGCCCAGGGCCTCCCGCAGCGTCAGCACCAGGACCTGAAAGCCCCCCCCCCCCCGAGTCCTTTACGTTGGGGCAAGACACCAAGCCCAGTCCACGTTCTGCTTGGTTCTGATTTCTGTCCTGGTGTCTCCACGTCTGTCCCTGAGTGAGACCATCCCATCTTCACCCTCACAGGGTTCACCCTCACAGGGTTCCTTCAGGCTCCATCCAAGAGGAGGCAAAGCTGGTGACCTCATCTTTCTTCACAGCTAGGTAGTATTCCATGGTGCATCTAGACCACAGCTTTCCTAACCACCATCTGTGGCTGTGCTCCAGGCAAGACTTGTTGAATCCCTCCCTGAGAGGTCGGATCCTCAGTCCAGAATGTTCCGTGCAGGCAGCACCATGCCCGAGTCCCAAGCTCTGCCCACCGTCCCCTGGCAGCCCCAGAACTACCTTGTTCTGACCCAACACCCTGAGCTGCGACGTTTCCCATTTATAAACACCATGTTGAGCCGGCCCTCGGGGTCTGACTGTCTGATAGCTTCTCTCTGATTTTTATTTATTTACTGTTAGATAGAGAGAAATTGAGAGGGGAAAGACAGAGAGACACCTGCAGCCCTGCTCCACTGCTCACAAAGCTTCCCCCCTGCAGGTGGGGACCGGGGACTTGAACCTGGGTCCTTGTGCGCTGTAATGTGTGTGCTTAATCAGGGGTGCCAGCATCTGGCCCCAATAGCATCTTTTTAAAAGTGTATCTACTGTGGTCCAGGAGGTGGCGCAGTGAATAAAGCATCAGACTCTCAAGCATGAAGTCCTGAGTTCAATCCTCGGCAGCACATGTACCAGGGTGATGTCTGGCTCTTTCTCTCTCCTCCTATGTTTCTCATTAATAAATAAATAAATAAAATCATTTTTAAAAAAGTGCATCTGCTGCACTGACTACACGTAGTGCCCACTTAAAAAAAAACCTTCTTATTAGTGATTTAATATTGATTTACAAAACTGTGAGCGAAAGGGGTCCGTCCCACTCCACCGGCCCCACCCCCAGACTCTGCGTCCCGTCCCCTCCACTGGAAACGGCCGTGCTTCTCCCAGCTCACAGACACGGGCTGACTAGTATTCCTAGAGCTGTCTAGATTTATAGGCATCTCCCGTTCTCCTCTGCTCCTGCCTTCTCTCCTTCCTCAGTCACACCTCCACCTGCGACTCCGTCCGAGTGTCCTTCCTTTTCCTCTTCTCTCTCCGGGTCCTGATGGAGTCGGGGCTCAGAGCCCTCTGGGCATCTCCCTGACATTTCTCCCCCTCTGGGAGCCTGGACCCAAATTCTCTATGGGGAGCAGCAGGTGGGAGTTCTGGCTTCTGTCACTGCTTCTCCGCTGGACATGGGTGTTGGCAGGTGGACCCACACCCCCAGCCTGTGTCTGTCTGTCCCTCGTGGGGCAGGGCTCTGGGGAGGGGAGGCTCCGGGACACAGGTGAGGCGTCTGCCCAGGGAGGTCAGGGTGGCGTCGTGTCAGCATCTGCGAGTGGGGGCTATATTAGTGATTTTCTGGGGAGACCCAGGATGTCTTCTGTTGAGTTTTCAGGAGCTTTGCCATTTTCCCTAGAGTGTCAGCTCTGAGCTGGCTCCCCTCCACGGCCACGCCTCTGAAGTCCCTAGCAGCCACTTCCTTCCTGCGGCAGCAAACACGCTGCGGGCCGCCGGGCACAGTTCTCAGAGCGAGGCCCAGAGAGCTGAGCGTCCTCACGGCGGCGGCAATGACGCCAGCCGGTCCTGCCGTGCCCGCCGGCCCCCGTGCCCACTGACGCGGGGTCCCCTCCTGGAGACCAGATGCCCCCGACTGGGCACGGCCCACGGAAGCCAGAGTCTCGGGACGCAGGCGTCTTTGAGGAAAAACGGAATCTTTATTATTTATAAAAATAACTTACACGTCGAGGCAGAAAGCTCGGAAAGGCAGCTGTCTGCCCCCCCCACCCCCAGCAGCTGTTCCCCTCGCCCCCTGGCGATGGCGGCCGTGCCCAGGTGCCCGCCGCGGGACCGCGGCTGTGTCCCTACCCCGCCACCGGGTGCACGCGGACAGGAGAGTGCTGGCGTCCAGAAAGCGCCCCGCCCGCTGGGCCGCCCTAGACAGAACTCCGACCATCTCTACGACCATCTCTACGTTCGCATCTCGGGCATCGTCTCGGCCGCCCACTGCGGCCGCCGTCGTCCTTAGCCCCGGGCGTCCAGGAAGGGCCCAGCCCCCGTCCTGTCCGGTCCCGTCCCGTCCCCAGGGCCGTGTCGCTGTGAGCGGCCGCCTTCCCACACGGGGACGTTGTGAGGCCCGGGCGGGAGGGCGGGAGAGGGGCCGCGCTCCCCGCCGGCGCGGTCACTTGGCCGGCGGCTCCAGCACCGAGGACTCGGCGTCGGAGCCGCGGGAGGCGTCCATGAGCCTGGCCAGCCCGGTCTTGGCCGAGTACTTGAAGATGAAGGCCTTCATGAGCTCGTAGCGGTAGGCGCGGTGCGCCAGGCCGTACAGCAGCGGGTTGACGCAGCAGTGCAGCAGCGACAGGCACTGCGTGACGTGCAGCGCGGCCAGCAGCGCCTCCTCCAGCCGGCAGCTGAAGGGCACGAGGTGCAGGGCCAGCGCCACGTCCAGCAGCGCCGCGGCGCGGTAGGGCAGCCAGCACAGCGCGAACACCAGCACGTAGGCCAGCGGCAGCCGGCGGCCGCGCCGCTCGGCGTCGGGGGAGGCGGCCAGCGCCCGGGCCAGCAGGCAGTAGGAGGCGGCGATGACGCAGAAGGGGCCCGCGAAGCCCAGCAGCAGCGACAGCAGCTCCACGGCCAGCAGCCACTCGCGCGCGCTCTGCTCTGGGTACAGCGGGCGGCAGAAGGTCTCGTTGCCCGAGGCCGAGGTGACCGTCTGCAGGAACACGGTGTCCGGCAGGGACACGGCCACCGCCAGCAGCCAGGCCAGGCCGCAGGCCAGGCGACGGGCGGGCGGGCGGCGGGGCGGCCGGGCCACGGCCAGGTAGCGGTCGAGGCTCATGGCCGCCAGCAGGAAGATGCTGCAGAAGAGGTTGACGGAGAAGAGCAGATGCGCCAGCTGGCAGCTCAGCCGGCCCAGCGGCCACTGGTCGCGGCGCAGCAGGCTGGCCGTCCAGAGCGGCACGGTGACCACCACGCACAGGTCGGCCACCGCCAGGTTGAGCACGTAGCAGCGGGCGTCGGCGCCGGGCCCCGGGGCGCGCAGGCCGGCCCAGAGCACGGCCGCGTTGGCCAGCGCCCCCGCCAGGAAGATGAAGACGTAGAGCAGCGCCAGCCCGTAGAGCAGGGCGGCCCGGGGCGCGGGCGCGGGGCAGCTGAGCGTGTCCACTGAGATGCAGTCGCTGCTGTTGCAGGGCCAGCCCAGCCCCGACAGGTTGCCGGGCTCCGCGTAGTCGAACACGGGCAGGTCCATGGCGCGGCTGCGGGCGGAGAGGGCGTGCGGTGAGCGGGGAGGGGAGGCGGCTCAGAGAGGGAGGGAGACAGACAGACACACAGACAGACACCCGCAGCCATGCTGCACCTCTCCTGAAGCTTCCCCTGCAGGCAGGGACCGGGGCTCCAATGGGAGCCCTGTGATGTGTGCATGTCACCAGCTGCACCACTGCCTGGCGTCTGCCTCTGCCTCTGCCTCTGCCTCTGCCTGTCTCTGTCTCTGCCTCTGCCTGTCTCTGCCTCTGCCTGTCTCTGTCTCTGCCTCTGCCTGTCTCTGTCTCTGCCTCTGCCTCTGTCTCTGCCTCTGCCTCTGCCTCTGCCTGTCTCTGCCTCTGCCTCTGCCTGTCTCTGCCTCTGTCTCTCCCTCTGCCTGTCTCTGCCTCTGTCTCTGCCTCTGCCTGTCTCTGCCTCTGTCTCTGCCTCTGCCTGTCTCTGCCTCTGCCTCTGCCTGTCTCTGCCTCTGTCTCTGCCTCTGCCTGTCTCTGCCTCTGTCTCTGCCTCTGCCTGTCTCTGCCTCTGTCTCTGCCTCTGTCTCTGCCTCTGTCTCTCCCTCTGCCTCTCCCTCTCCCTCTGCCTCTGCCTCTGTCTCTCCCTCTGTCTCTGCCTCTGTCTCTGCCTCTGTCTCTGCCTCTGTCTCTCCCTCTGTCTCTGCCTCTGTCTCTGCCTCTGTCTCTGCCTGTCTCTGTCTCTGCCTCTGCCTCTGTCTCTGTCTCTCTTTCCCTCTGTCTCTGTCTCTCCCTCTGTCTCTGTCTCTGCCATAGCTCCTCACCCCCCAGGCCCCAGAACAGAGAGCCTGTCGTCCGAGGGAAGCCTGGGCCCCGACACCAGCTGCACCTGAAGCAGGTGGATGGACGGACAGAAAGTGGACAGAGACAGGAACTAGGCAAACAGACAAGAAGTGGACAGAGACAGGAATTAGGCAGGAGGTGGCCCTCCCAGCAGCCTGATAGCTTTGCAGAGCCCCCCACCCAAGGGAGCACCCAGCTGTCATCCTGCGCTAGGCCCCGGGTTCTGGTCCCCGCTCCCCACCTTCAGGGGGGAAGCTTCATGAGAGGTAGAGCAGGGCTGCTGTTGTCTCTCTGTCTCTCTCCCTCTCTGTGTCTCTGTCTCTGCCCAACAAATGGATGAATAAACCAAAAGCAAAACAAGGGGCCAGGTGGGGGCCCACCAGGCTGAGTGCACTTCCTACCAGGCTTCCGGGTGACCGTGAGAATGACGGAGGAGATTCAGCACCTGGGCGACCCCACTGCCCAGGGGCCCCTCACCTCCCAGAGGGGTCACCCACTCCCCAGAGGGGTCACCCACCCCCCAGAGGGTTCACCTTACCTCCCAGAGGGGACACCCACCCCCCCAGAGGGGACACCCACCCCCCAGAGGGGTCACCCACCTCCCAGAGGAGACACCCACCCCCCAGAGGGGTCACCCACCTCCCAGAGGGGTTACCTCACCTCCCAGAGGGGACACCCACCCCCCAGGGGCCCCTCACTGCCCAGGGGCTGGTACCAGGACCTCAGCTCACCAAGATCACAAACAGACACACGCAGCACTGGACACACCACACTGGCCGCTGGACAGAGAGGCCACAGACACAGATGCCCCGAGGGCCCTCCCAGCTCCCGGCTCCTGGCTCCCGGCTCCTGACTCCGGTGCGCTTGGGGACATGGGGACACGCTGCCGGCAGACCCCCCAGCCCGCCAGTCAGACCCCTGCTGCTGCCCCCACAGCCCCCGCCCTACCCCGCCTGGGCCCAGAGCCTGGGAGAAGCTCCTGGCTGTCTGTCTGTCCCGGCACGACCCATCCGCCCAGCCTCCTAAGGGCACACTCTCTCCTGTGAACTGGCCCCTGGGACATGTCCATCTAAGCACTCCTACCGCCAGACTGGCCCATCCTGGCACCAAGTGGGGAGAGACACAGGGACAAGTCCCTGGAGAGTAGAAGCTGGCGGGCCGGAGAGGTGGCTCAGTGGTTAGACCACCGGAGAACAGCTCTGCTGGGAGAGATTCTGGGTTCTGGGTTTGACCCCCAGCGGAAGTCTGACACGAAGGACTATATGTGTGTGTGTGAGAGAGAGAGAGACAGAGAGAGAGAGAGAGAGAGAGAGAGAGAGGACCCCCTCACCCCACACAACAGTGAGGGTTGCTGCTTCATTGTGGGGACGCCAAGACCCGCTGGGGACAAGGCTGTCCTTGTCACTTTCCTGTCCCTTTTCCAGGCACCTGCTGTGTCACCTCTGTCAGGGCTACCTGCCCCTGACTGCCCCGCCCAGGGTCTGGTGTCACTCACACCTACTGGTGCTGGCAGGGCGCCTCACAGGCTCCTTCTTTCTCTGGCTGGCCGGTCACCGTGGCAATGGCTGAGGGCTGAGGAGCGCGGAGCTGGCCACAGTGTCCCCGGGCTGTGGTCCCCAGGGCTGGCCCGGGGCCCAGGGTGACTCAGGGGGCTCCCAGAACCCTCCCCCCAGGCAGGCGGCAGCAGACACGCTCGCACCCTGCAGGAGACTGGCCACCCCCCATGTCCACGCCACCGGGGAGCTCAGGGGGGCTCAGGGGCCAGGGCCGGCGGCATAGCTCACTGGGGCCGTGCCCTGCTTTGCCTTGCCGGGACCCGGGTTCGAGCCTGGCCCTCACTGCATTGGAGGTCGCTTCAGTGCTGGGGTCTCTGTCACTCTCTCTGCCTCTCTGACTAGAAACAAGGGAATAAAGAGTCGATGGTGGGCTGGCAGCCGGTGACCGATAGTCAGGGAGCCCACAGGCAATGGCCACCGGCAGCCAGTGACCGATAGTCACTGGATCAATGAGCCAATAATCAGCTCACTGAGGGTGAATCAGCACCCAACAGCTCAGACTCAGTACCAAGAAAGACACTGGAAATCAATAGTCAATCAATAGTTAACCCGGAAGGCTGGCTGAGCACACACTGCAGGGCACAAGGAGCCGGGTTCGAGCCTGTGCTCCCCACCTGCAGGGGGAAGCTTCAGAAGTGGTGAAGCAGGGCTGCAGGGGTCTCTCTGTCTCTCTCTGTCTCTCTCCCTCTCTCAACTTCTCTCTGTCCCATCAAATAAAAGGGAGGAAGGAAGGAAGGAAGGAAGGAAGGAAGGATGGATGGAGGAAGGAGGGACAGAAGGAACAAGGGCCACAGGAGCTATGGGTCCAGTGTGTAGGTGCCAAGCCCCAGCAAGGGCCCTGGTGGCAACAACACTGAGCAGCTGCCCTGGGCATCCTGGCTGAGCTGAGACACCCCTGTCCACAGGTCCCCCAGACGACTGTCTCTGGGGGGGGCAGGGCGGGGCAGGGGGCAGCGCCCTGCGGGGGTGGGGTTCCCAGGCAGAGCCGGACAGGGCTGGGCCCAGAGCAGGGACCGTCCACGCTGACCAGAGGCTGAGGGTGGGGCCGGCGGGGGCAAGAGGCCTGGCAGCCTCCAGGTGCAGGTGAGGTGAACAGCCTGGTGGGGCCTGGGGAAGGGGAACGGAGGGGTCACCTGCTGCAGGTGTTGTCTTCATTAGGCCTTTGTGTGTGTGTGTGTGTGTGTGTGTGAGTGTGTGTGTGAGTGTGTGTGTGTGAGTGTGTGAGTGTGTGTGTGTGTGTGTGTGTGAGTGTGTGTGTGTGTGTGAGTGTGTGTGTGTGAGTGTGTGTGTGAGTGTGTGAGTGTGTGTGTGTGTGTGTGAGTGTGTGTGTGAGTGTGTGTGAGTGTGTGTGTGAGTGTGTGTGTGTGTGAGTGTGTGTGTGTGAGTGTGTGTGTGAGTGTGTGAGTGTGTGTGAGTGTGTGTGTGAGTGTGTGTGTGAGTGTGTGTGTGAGTGTGTGAGTGTGTGTGTGTGTGAGTGTGTGTGTGTGAGTGTGTGAGTGTGTGTGTGTGTGTGTGAGTGTGTGTGAGTGTGTGTGTGTGAGTGTGTGTGTGAGTGTGTGAGTGTGTGTGTGTGTGTGTGTGTGAGTGTGTGTGTGTGTGTGAGTGTGTGTGTGTGTGTGAGTGTGTGAGTGTGTGTGAGTGTGTGTGAGTGTGTGTGTGTGAGTGTGTGAGTGTGTGTGAGTGTGTGTGTGAGTGTGAGTGTGTGAGTGTGTGAGTGTGTGTGTGTGTGAGTGTGTGTGTGTGTGAGTGTGTGTTTGTGATTGTGAGTGCCTTGCCTCCCACGGTCCTACCAACTGTCTGCACCTTTTTATTTTAGCTTAATGTTTTCATTTATTTACTGAGAGAATTACAGAGAGCAAGAGACACACAGCCTTGCTCGGCTCTGGCTGCCGGTGGTGGGACTGGTCCTGGGCCTCAGAGTCTCAGGCAGGAGGGTCTTTTGCAGACCCTGTGCTGTGTCCACAGCTCTCTTTTTATTTCAGAGAAACAGACAGACAGACAAGAACCCTCAGCGCTGTTCCACCATCCACGGTCTTTCCACGTGGTTGCCAGGGTTTGAACCCAGGCCCCGTGCACGGTGACACGCAGGCCCCTCCAGGCGGCCTTCCCGACAGGACCCCGTGCTGCCCCAAGATGGAGCCCAGAGGCACGGGGGTCTGGTCCCTCGTCCAAAGCCCGTGTCGTGGCTGCCTGCCGGGCCCTTCCAGAAACTTCTCCCCAGCGGGTCCGCGGGCAGGGCGGCCGGGCACCCCGGGGCCCCTCCCCAGCACACGGGCCTGTTTTGTTTTGCTCCCCAACCTGCTGCAGGCCTGGGCAGGCCCGGGGCCACCTGAGCGGTGGCTGGCAGCGGGGCCTCAGAACCCCCTGCACGCACCCCCAGGCTGGTATTTCTGGGCGGGAGCGGTGCCCTCCCAAAGCAGAGGAAAGGAATGCAGAGGGCGAGCCAGCCGGCAGACAGGCTCCTGGCGCAGAAACCTGACCCGGGCACTGGCCACAGGGTGGCCCCCACCGCTGAGGGACCTCGGACCCCACTGCCAGGCCCACCCTGGACACAGGGCTCCCCGGGGCCCAGCCCCACGCCTGCCAGAAAGGGGAGGGGGACTGTCCAGTGGCACGGTCCAGATGTGGCCCCGGCCCCCGGCCCCCCACACCCGGGCTGCCCCCACACCGCCCGGCCCCCAGAGTGTCCAGGCAGACACGCGGAGTCCCGGCTCTGGCCCCACGCGGCCCAGGAGCCCGGCCTTTGACATGGTTCCTCTTCTAAGGTTTATTTTTATGGGTTTATTTTGGGTAGAGACAAAGAAATTGAGAGGGGAGAGAGACAGAGGGGGAGAGAGAGACAGAGGGGGAGAGAGACAGAGGGAGACAGGGGGATAGAGGGGGAGAGAGACAGAGGGAGAGAGAGACAGAGGGGGAGAGAGACAGAGGGAGACAGGGGGATAGAGGGGAGAGAGACAGAGGGAGAGAGAGACAGAGGGGGAGAGAGACAGAGGGAGACAGGGGGATAGAGGGGGAGAGAGACAGAAGGGAGAGAGAGACAGAGGGGGAGAGAGACAGGGGGAGACGGGGAGAGAAACAGGGGGAGACAGAGGGGGAGAGAGACAGAAGGAGAGAGAGACAGAGGGGGAGACAGAGGGAGAGACAGAGGGGGAGAGAGACAGGGGGAGACAGGGGAGAGAGACAGAGGGAGACGGGGAGAGAAACGGGGAGACAGAGGGGGAGAGAGACAGGAGAGAGAGACAGGAGAGAGAGACAGAGGGAGAGACAGAGGGGAGACAGAGGGGAGAGACAGAGGGGAGAGAGACAGAGGGAGAGACAGAGGGGGAGACAGAGGGAGAGACAGAGGGGAGAGAGACAGAGGGAGAGACAGAGGGGAGAGAGACAGAGGGGGAGAGAGACGGGGGAGACAGAGGGGAGAGAGACAGAGGGGGAGACAGAGACACCCTACTGCATGCTCCTAAAGCTTCCCCCTGCAGGTGGGGACGGGGACTTGAACCCGGTCCTTGCATGGTAACATGTGCGCTCTGCTGGATACAGTCACCTGTCTCCCTAAGAGTGACTTCAAACAAAAGCGTCAAATAAAACGCTCCGGCCAAGTGAAAAAAAGAAAAGACATTAGTCGCTGAAAATCAAGGAACGGCCCAGTGCCTCTTCCCAGGTGTCGTTTTAGAGAAAATGTTCCCTGGGGCGGGTGGTGGCACACCTGCTAGAGCTCAAGGACCCGGGTTCGAGCCCCCGGCCCCACCTGCAGGGAGGAGCTTGGCGAGTGTCACAGCAGGGCTGCAGGGTCTCTCTGTCTCTCCCTCTCTGGCTCAATCCTCTCCTCCTTCTCTTTCTGTCTCTATCCTATAGATAAATGCTTTTAAGAAGAAAAAACATTCCAAATCATAATTTAAAAACATTTCATTGAGGGCTAGGCGGTGATGCACCCGAATGAGCACACACATCACAGCGCACAAGGACCTGGGTTCGAGCCCCCAGCCCCCACCTGCAGGGGGAAGCTTTGTGACTGGTGGAGCAGGGCTGCAGGGGACTCTCTGTCTCTCTCCCTCTCTCTCTCCCCTCTCTCCATCCCTCTCAGTTTCTTTCTGTCTCTACCCCCAAAAATCATAAAACTAAAATAAAAGGACGAGTACTTTTTAAATACTTTTTTAACAAAAACAAAACAAACAAACACCAAGAACCAAAAGACGTGAGCTGTGAATCTAAACTTTCTATTTATGCGATTGCTCTTGAGAGAAAAGACATTGAGGGAGGCCCTCTCTGGGAGACAGCGCGCTGGGACTCGAGGCTGAGCTCCACTCCGGACCCCCCCCATGACACCCACCCGCCCCGTCTGGCTGAGGTCCGGCCCCACACACCCCTTGTGGGCCGCGCGCTGGAAGGTGCTGGAAGCAGGTGCTGGTGCAGACCCCGGGGGCAAAGGCAGAGGCTCCAGAGCCTGGCTGCCCTCTGGGGCGAAGACCCCTCCGCCCAGCCCCCAGCCCCCAGCCCCAGGTCACAGTCCATCCAGACAAAAAAGCCAGCCTCGTCCTGGCTGGGCAGGGCTGGTCCTGGTACGTCTGGGTTGTTTTTTTCTGCTGAAAACCTCCTTGCTGCCCCCGCCCAGAGGACGTCAACCTCTGGGTGTCCCCCCCCCCCCCGCCCCGCAGGACGGCCCCAGCTGCCCGCCTGGGCCACTTCTCCCAGGTCTGTCCGTGGCCTTGTGCCCCCAGCCCCCTCCCCTGGCACAGGCCACAGCCCGGGTCTGTGGGAGATGGACGACGGACACACAGACGGACAGACGGAGAGAACGAGCACCGCCTGGCAGGGCCGAGCAGCGGGGTCCCCTTACCCCACCGGGCAGGGCTTTGGAGTCTGCTTTTATTTTTTCCAACACAGTGTTTCGGGTTTTCCTCCCTTTTTTGCTTTCTGTTCCCCGGGACAGCTCCTCTGCCGTCCGCTTTTTGTCCCGGCAGAAGTCGAGAGACACAAAGGGGCCACGAGGGAAAGTGACCGACCGCGTAGGGCACAAGGGACCCCGGTTCTGCCCTGGGGGGGGGGGGGCGTGTGACTCAGGAAAACAGGCCGGTCGTGAGCAGAAAGGAGAGAAAGTGGCGGGGAACGCCAGAGGGAGAGAGGGAGAGAGAGGAGGGAGGAGAGGAGGGCGGGGAGGAGCCGGCCAGTCTGACTTTTGCAACTTGGGTCCCCGGCCTCCCCCGCCTCCCCGGCCCAGCACCCACCCTGGAGGGGGGGGGTCTTTCTCATGCTAACGGGAGCCTCGGGCCCACGACCCACCCCACCCACCCCACCGCACCCGGAAAAGCTATTTAAATTGCAAAACTCCAGGCTCGGGTGTGTCTGCTTTTTGTCCAGCTAAACTGATCCAACACCTTCCAAGAGGACAATCGATACTCAGTCAGATCGGCCGCGATGGGGGCCGTTTCCGCTCTGGAGGGGCTGCCCCCCACCGTGTGTCACCCCGGACCCCAGGGTGCCGCTCCCGGTCAGGGCATCTTCCTGGGACGGTGTCTGGGCGCCCGGCTGTCCTGTCCCCTCCCCCAAACCCAGCCGCCGGCCCCCCGCCCCAGGCCACCCCCAGGGGGGGGCAGGAGGAACAGCCAAGTCCCGGGCTCCCTCCCTGGCGGGGCCCCAGAAGCAGGGGGTCCAGAGGCCCGACCCCTGTGGGCTCCACAAGTGGTCCTTTGGGAGGGGTCGGCGGGCGGGTCAGGCAGCCTGGGACACTGCGGGGGGGGGGGGGGGTGCAAAGCCCCAGCGGGGGGGACCACACAGACCCCCAGAGGTCAGAGGAGGGTCGGCCCCTGCTGGGCCTGCAGTGCTCTTACCTGGGGGCTCTGGCGGGGGCTGGGGGCTGGGGGCTGGGGGCTGGGGCTCAGTGCCGAGGGCTCCGGGTTTGCAGCCGCTCTGAGCTGGGGCTGCAGGCTGGGGCTTTATACTCCCCGGGAAGCCCGCCTCCAGGCTGAGGCTGCAGGCCGGCCTGCCCCGCCCCTCCTCGCCCCTCCTCCGCCTGCACACAGGCACGCAGGCTGCACAGGCGCACATGTGCACACGCAGGAATGCACACGTTGCTTACAGAGGCTGCGTGCATGCACCCTCACAGGCTGCAAACTGCACGCACAGGCCTGCATGCATTGCACACAGAGGTTTGCGAGCATCTCACACACAGGCCTGCTTGCATTGCACACATGGGGCTTCGTGCACGAACAAATATTTGCATGCACTGCTCATAGACTTGCAAGCATGCACACAGAGGTGTGCATACCAGCACACACAGGCCTGCATGCATGAACACTGAGGTGTGCATAGCAACACACAGGCCTGCATGCATGAACACAGAGGCGTGCACACCAGCACACGCAGGCCTGTATGCATTGCACACAGAGGCATGCATGCACCCCTCACACAGGCCTGCATGCATGCGTTGTACACATGGGGCTTCATGCGTGCACAGATATTTGCATGCACTGCTCACGCAGCCTTGCACGCACGCACACAGAGGCTGCATTCCTGCACACACGAGGCTGCACACACGCACACACTTGCAGGCATTGCTTGCACAGAGGCCTGCACACCCACCCACACAGGCCTGCGTGCATGCACGCATACCACACCCATGCATCCGCACACCCTTCCTGCCATCTCCTGCACAGCCCCCAGCCAACCCTCATTTGCAAAGCAATGAGCCCTCCCCCACCCCGGGGCAGAGTGTGGGAGGAAGAGAAACTGTAAAGAACCCTGAGGCTCTGCAGAAACTCCCGGCTGCTAAAGGGTGGCAGGCCCGTCACTATTAATCCCATTAAGTGGAGCCCGGGGCCTGAGAGCGCCTCCTCCCTGCAGGGGAGACCACACCCTGCCCCACACCGCCCAGCCCCAGACGCAGCCTGAACTTCTGAACCCCGGGCCCCACCGCCTGTGGCTTGAACTCCTCCGGGTGGACGCTGAGCTTGGCCCAGGAGGCCCGAGGCACCGGCCACAGTCCCCAAGACGCTGGGGGATGGCCTGGGGACTTGGGGCCCACAGATCTCATCAGAGGTTTCTAGTAGAAGTTCAAAGGCCTTGCAGGCATCAGGTGGCATCACGTGGCATCAGGTGGCATCACAGGGCATCAAATGGCCTTCCAAAGTGCCCCTCCCTCCCCAGAGCCTAGCACAGTGGGGGTCTTAACGGCCTCTCCTTTCCGGAAATCAACATTCTTATCTGGACAGGCGGGCAGGCGATGGCTGTGTCCTAGAGGCCACCCTCCTGGTGCCCAGTTGAGAGAGAGCTAGCCTCCCCACTTTTACTTTTTAGCCGGGAGCCCAGCAGGCAGAGCTATGTGAGGGGTCCTCCGGCAGGGTGAGCGGCTGGGGCAGGGGGGCTGTCCCCAGCCACACCAGGCCGCTGTCCCAGCCTGGGCCCAGGGCTTCTCAGAGCTTCTGTGGTCCTCGCAGCCACTGCCGGCCTGAGCCCCTGCCCCGTGGCCCTGCAGGAGGGGTGTCCTCCTGGAGGAGGGGACTTCTGGGTGGTGGCAGAAACCCCGTGCCTTCCCCAAGGAGGGGGGGGGGGAAGGGAGGAGAAGAAACTGCAAGGGTACTGGGGCTGTAAGGGTCTGGGCGCCACTCCCACAGCCACAGCTGGGGGCTGGAGAGGGGAGCCCACAGCCCATGGCCACAGCTGGGGACTGGAGAGGGGACCCCACAGCCCACGGCCACAGCTGGGGACTGGAGAGAGGACCCCACAGCCCACGGCCACAGCTGGGGACTGGAGAGGGGACCCCACAGCCCACGGCCACAGTTGGGGGACTGGAGAGGGGAGCCCACAGCCCATGGCCACAGCTGGGGGACTGGAGAGGGGACCCCACAGCCCATGGCCACAGCTGGGGGCTGGAGAGAGGACCCCATAGCCCATGGCCACAGCTGGGGGCTGGAGAGGGGAGCCCACAGCCCATGGCCACAGCTGGGGACTGGAGAGGGGACCCCACAGCCCCACAGCCACAGCTGGGGGCTGGAGAGGGGACCCCACAGCCCATGGCCACAGCTGGGGGCTGGAGAGGGGACCCCACAGCCCATGGCCACAGCTGGGGGAATGGAGAGGGGACCCCACAGCCCATGGCCACAGCTGGGGGCTGGAGAGGGGACCCCACAGCCCATGGCCACAGCTGGGGGCTGGAGAGGGGACCCCACAGCCCATGGCCACAGCTGGGGACTGGAGAGGGGACCCCACAGCCCCACGGCCACAGCTGGGGACTGGAGAGGGGACCCCACAGCCCATGGCCACAGCTGGGGACTGGAGAGGGGACCCCACAGCCCATGGCGACAGCTGGGGGCTGGAGAGGGGACCCCACAGCCCATGGCCACAGCTGGGGACTGGAGAGGGGACCCCACAGCCCATGGCCACAGCTGGGGGACTGGAGAGGGGACCCCACAGCCCATGGCCACAGCTGGGGGACTGGAGAGGGGACCCCACAGCCCATGGCCACAGCTGGGGACTGGAGAGGGGACCCCACAGCCCCACAGCCACAGCTGGGGGCTGGAGAGGGGACCCCACAGCCCATGGCCACAGCTGGGGGCTGGAGAGGGGACCCCACAGCCCATGGCCACAGCTGGGGGAATGGAGAGGGGACCCCACAGCCCATGGCCACAGCTGGGGGCTGGAGAGAGGACCCCACAGCCCATGGCCACAGCTGGGGGCTGGAGAGGGGACCCCACAGCCCATGGCCACAGCTGGGGACTGGAGAGGGGACCCCACAGCCCCACGGCCACAGCTGGGGACTGGAGAGGGGACCCCACAGCCCATGGCCACAGCTGGGGACTGGAGAGGGGACCCCACAGCCCATGGCGACAGCTGGGGGCTGGAGAGGGGACCCCACAGCCCATGGCCACAGCTGGGGACTGGAGAGGGGACCCCACAGCCCATGGCCACAGCTGGGGACTGGAGAGGGGACCCCACAGCCCATGGCCACAGCTGGGGGACTGGAGAGGGGAGCCCACAGCCCATGACCACAGCTGGGGGACTGGAGAGGGGACCCCACAGCCCATGGCCACAGCTGGGGGCTGGAGAGGGGACCCCACAGCCCATGGCCACAGCTGGGGACTGGAGAGGGGACCCCACAGCCCATGGCCACAGCTGGGGGCTGGAGAGGGGACCCCACAGCCCATGGCCACAGCTGGGGGCTGGAGAGGGGACCCCACAGCCCATGGCCACAGCTGGGGGCTGGAGAGGGGACCCCACAGCCCATGGCCACAGCTGGGGGCTGGAGAGGGGACCCCACAGCCCATGGCCACAGCTGGGGACTGGAGAGGGGACCCCACAGCCCATGGCCACAGCTGGGGGACTGGAGAGGGGAGCCCACAGCCCATGGCCACAGCTGGGGGACTGGAGAGGGGACCCCACAGCCCCACAGCCACAGCTGGGGACTGGAGAGGGGAGCCCACAGCCCATGGCCACAGCTGGGGGCTGGAGAGGGGACCCCACAGCCCATGGCCACAGCTGGGGGACTGGAGAGGGGAGCCCACAGCCCATGACCACAGCTGGGGGACTGGAGAGGGGACCCCACAGCCCCACAGCCACAGCTGGGGGCTGGAGAGAGGAGCCCACAGCCCACAGCCACAGCTGGGGGCTGGAGAGAGGAGCCCACAGCCCATGGCCACAGCTGGGGACTGGAGAGGGGACCCCACAGCCCCACAGCCACAGCTGGGGGCTGGAGAGGGGACCCCACAGCCCATGGCCACAGCTGGGGGCTGGAGAGGGGACCCCACTCCCCCAGCCTCCAGCAGCCAGTCTGGGGGCTGAGGGGACCCCCAGGCCCCGGGCTGCTCCCAGATAGTCCTCTGGGCCTTGGGGGTTTTCTCTGACCCCCCCCCCCCCGATTTGTATTTGGAAGGAATGGGCCTGGCTGCCCCCAGTCAGAAGCTCCCAGAAGGCAGCAGCTATGGGTGACCAGCTCCTCAGGGCTCAGGGCCTCCTGGGCTTCTCTGCCTGGAGCTCAGGGTGTGTGTCCCTGTGTCCGTTTGTCTGTGTGATGCAGTGTGAGTATGAGCACATGTGGGTTTGCAGCAAGCACCCCTCCCTGTCTATATTCGGCACCTAGATTTTCTCTTCTAATGTGTTCATTTGATAGAGAAAAGAGGGGAGGAGGAGGGAGGGAGGGAGGGAGGGAGGGAGGGAGGGAGGAGAGGGGAGGAGGGAGCACTCAGAAGCGGGCAGTGTGGCCTGGGCCTGGCCTCTGTCCCTCCTGGGGGTGAGAGGCCTCAGAGCTGGCCGTCCCTGAGGGGTGACAGCCTGTCCACGCAGAGCCAGCCCTGACAAGGCCCTGGGGCCCTGGGGTGACACTGACTGCCATGGCCGGGCCTGGGGCAGAGAATCTCACCCCGCAGAGCACAGCATGGTCCTGGGTCCAGCGCCTGCACCACCTGGGAACACCACTGACACCAAGGGAAGCTCATGGACATGGGCCCGTGCCTGGCCTCCTGCTTCTCCTCCTCTTCTGTCCCCTCTCTTCTTCCAACTCTTCTGTTTCTTCTTTTTCCCTCGAAGCCCTGCTGTGCTCTGGCTGATGGTGGTGCTGGGGATTGAACCCACCTGGAGGGTCTTTTTTATAATTTTTTTTTTATTTAAAGTTTTTTTTATATGTATTTATTTACCCTTTTGTTGCCCTTGTTTTTTATTGTTGTAGTTATCATTGTCGTTATTGATGTTGTCGTTGTTGGACAGGACAGAGAGAAATGGAGAGAGGAGGGGAAGACAGAGAGGGGGAGAGAAAGACACCTGCAGACCTGCTTCACCGCCTGGGAAGCGACTCCCCTGCAGGTGGGGAGCCGGGGGCTCGAACTGGGATCCTCACGCCGTCCTTGCGCTTTGTGCCACGTGCGCTTAACCCACCGCACCACCGCGTGCTATTACCCTGCCCTCCCCGACCTCCTCCTCTGCCTCCCCCTCCTCCCTCCCTGTGCCCCTGCCCCTCTACCAGGCCTGGGGGCTCGCAGCAGGGGGAGGCCAGCTCTCCACGGCCCTGTGTGCCCTGGGTGTCTGAACACGGTACTGGGGGCTACACGCGTCTCCTCCAGAGCATCAGGCCCCGGACAACAGCTTCTCAGGGAAAGAGGAAGAGGGTGCGGGGGACGATGAGGTGGAGGAGGAGGAGGAGGAGAGGTGGAGAAGAAAAGGAGGAGGAAGAAGAAAAAGATGAGGAGGATGGGAAGAAGGAGGAGGAGCAAGAGGAGGAGGGCGGGAGGAGGAGGAGGAGGAGAGGGGAGAGGAAGAGGAGGGAGGAGGAGAGGGGAGAGGGGAGGAGGAGGAGGAGGAGGAGAGGGGAGAGGGGAGGAGGAGGAGGAGAGGGGAGAGGAGAGGAGGAGGAGAGGGGAGAGGAAGAGGAGGAGGAGGTGAGGGGAGGAGGAGGAGGAGGAGAGGGGAGAGGGGAGGAGGAGGGAGGAGGAGAGGGAGAGGGGAGGAGGAGGAGAGGGGAGAGGAAGAGGAGGAGGAGAGAGGGGAGAGGGGAGGAGGAGGAGGAGGAGAGGGGAGGGGAGAGGGGAGGAGGAGGAGGAGGAGAGGGGAGAGGGGAGGAGGAGGAGGAGGAGAGGGGAGAGGAAGAGGAGACAGAGCTCAGAGACCCTCTGTGGCCTCCTTGGGGGTGGAGGTGAGGGAGGCCTGCTTCAGCCCCAGCGAGCCGGCCTCCCTCACCTCCCCGCAGCAAGTCACGGGCAACTCCGGGGAGCGAGCGGTGGCGCTCCTGGCTGAGTGCTCAGGGCACAGTGCTTGAGGACCGGGGTTCACCCTGGGTCCCCACCTGCAGGGGAAGCATCACGAGTGGTGAAGCGGGGCTGCGGGTGTCTCTCTGTCTCTCTCCCTGTCTCCCCTTTCCTCACAATGTCTCTCTGTCTCTATTTAAAATAAAGATTAAAATATTTTTAAAAGGGGGGGCTGACTCCAGCAACCGCCTCCCCCCAGCTGTCACCTGTTTTGGGGACAACGCAGCTGAGATGGGCCTGGGGCTTCCTCCTTGCTCCCACTGTGAAGAGAAAATGGGGAGGGAAGCGGGGTGGCACGCGGTGGGGGCTTCTGGGGACCCTGCCCGGTCCTGCGGCCGCCCCTCACCCCACGGCAGGTGGCCAGCCGGTGCCAGTGGCCCCGCACCTGCGTCCAGAGGCTGCCTGACCTCTGCAAAACAGGATAATAAGCAGCAGGCAAACATCCTCTGGGACTGGCCACCGGTGCCCTGTTCTCACGCTCCGAGGTTTTATTTATAGGCAGGGAAGCCGCTGGGCCGCCCTCGCTTCCTGGCGGAGGTGACTGCTCTGGCTAGCGCCCGCCCCCGGCATGTTCAGCGCCCATGGGTGCTGGGACTCGGCCCAGACCAAGCCACGCTTCCCGGCCCTTCCAAACACCCTGCCCCACTTTGCCGTTTTGCTTCCTTGAGCCACCAGCTTGCGCTGGCCAGCACGACAAAACCATGCATCCTGGTGGCCATTTTTCTTTGTTTTTTTTCCTTCCTTTTATTTTATTCTATTCATTTTTGAGAGAGATGCAGAGAGAGAAAGACACAGAGAAACACCAAAGCACTGCTCATGAGTCTCTTTGCATAACCGCTGTGCTATCTACCCTGCCCTCCTTCCTTTCTTTTTAAAAATAATTTTATTGTTGGATAGACACAGAGAAGTCAAGAAAGGGGTGGAGTAGGAGGGACAGCGATCAGCCCTGCTTTGCTGCGAGGAAGCCTCCTGCTAGCAGGTGGGGTCCAGGGGCTCGAACCCGGGTCCTCCTGTTGTACCGTGTGCAATCAGCCAGGTGCGCCACCATCTGGCTCCTTTCGTCTGTTTTGCTTTCGGCTTTATTTTTATTTGATGGGACAGAAATTGAGAGGGAGAGCTGCAGCCCAGCTCCACCACCTGTGAAGCCCCGCCTGCAGGTGGGGAGCAGGGGCTCGAACCCGGGTCCTGCCACCCGAGACCCCCTCATGGTGCGGCGGGCAGAGCGCCGGTGTGTGGGCCGCCCCGAGGGTGCCGCACCCCAGACCTCACACCCGCGGACACAGGACAGGGGCCAAGGGGCCGAACAGCCGCAAGCTGCACACAGGCTAGGCCGCTCGGAGCTGGGCACCTGCCCCTGGGTCCGGGATCCGAAGGCCTCCGCGGCAGCCAGGCCCGCAACCCTCCCGCATCCCGCCTGCATCCAGCATCCCTCCCGCATCCAGCACCCCACCCGCATCCAGCATCCCGCCGCATCCAGCATCCCTCCCGCATCCAGCATCCCTCTCGCATCCCGCCCGCATCCCGCCCGCATCCCGCCCGCATCCCTCCCGCACCCCTCCCGCATCCCGCCCGCATCCCGCCTGCATCCCGCCCACATCCAGCATCCTGCCCACATCCAGCATTCCTCCCGCATCCCGCATCCAGCATCCTGCCCACATCCAGCATTCCTCCCGCATCCCGCCCGCATCCAGCATCCCGCCCGCACCCCTCCCGCATCCCGCCCGCATCCCTCCCGCATCCAGCATCCCGCCCGCACCCCTCCCGCATCCCGCCCGCATCCCTCCCGCATCCAGCATCCCGCCCGCATCCCGCCCGCATCCCTCCCGCATCCAGCATCCCGCCCGCACCCCTCCCGCATCCCGCCCGCATCCCTCCCGCATCCAGCATCCCGCCCGCATCCCGCCCGCATCCCTCCCGCACCCCTCCCGAACCCCTCCCGCATCCCGCCAGCATCCCGCCCGCATCCCGCCCGCATCCAGCATCCCGCCCGCATCCCGTCCGCATCCCGCCTTCCCCGCATCCCGCCAGCGCATCCTCCTCGGTTGCCACGGCAACGGCTGCCGGCGCGCAGGCGCACTGGTGAGCAGAGGCGGCGCTGCGCATGCGCACTGCCCTGTCGCTAGGCGGCGCGCGTCTCCGTTGCTAGGCAACGCCGCCAGCTCCTCGGAGTCCCGGAGGCCAGAACCGCGGTGGCCGCCAGGCCTTCCCGCCCCTGAGCGTCGTCCGGAGCAGCCGCGCGTCCCGCGGGACCGGCCAGAGCCGCCATGTCCAACGCGTGAGTGACCCCGCGTGGGCCTCCGTCCTGCCCCCGCCCCGCCTCTTCCCTCCCATCCCTCCCCACGCACCCTCCCCTCCCCTTGTCCCCTCCCCCTTGTCCCCTCCCCCTTGTCCCCTTCCCCTTGTCCCCTTCCCCTTGTCCCCTCCCCTTGTCCCCTCCCCTGTCCCTCCCCCTTATCCCCTCCCCTTGTCCCCTCCCCTTGCCCCCTCCCCTGTCCCCTCCCCCTTGTCCCCTTCCCCTTGTACCCTCCCCCTTGTCCCCTCCCCCTGTCCCCTCCCCTTTGTCCCCTTCCCCTTGTCCCCTCCCCCTTGTCCCCTCCCCTTGTCCCCTCCCCCTGCAGGGGACTGAGGTGGCAGTGGACAGTGCCCCACCTGAACTTTCTCAGCTGCCTGCAGACCCTCCCCCAGGCCCCGGGGCATCAGCGCCTGACCCCGTCACGGACATCGCAGCAGCCCTGTCTGACCCTGGCCGCATCCTCCCGCATCCTCCCGCATCCACCCGCATCCTCCCACATCCACCGGCATCCACCCGCATCCTCCCGCATTCTCCCGCATCCACCCGCATCCTCCTGCATCCTCCCACATCCACCGCATCCACCCGTATCCTCCCACACCCTCCCGCACCCTCCCGCATCCACTCACACCCTCCCGCATCCTCCCACATCCTCCCACATCCACCGCATCCACCGCATCCACCTGCATCCTCCCGCATCCACCCGCATCCTCCCGCATCCACCGCATCCACCCGCATCCTCCCGCATCCACCCGCATCCTCCCGCATCCACCCGCATCCACCCGCATCCTCCTGCATCGTACCGCATCCTCCCGCATCCACCTGCATCCTCCCGCATCCACCGCATCCACCCGTATCCACCCGTATTCTCCCGCATCCTCCCGCATCCACCCACATCCTCCCGCATCCACCCGCATCCTCCCACATCCTCCCGCATCCTCCCGCATCCACCCACATCCTCCCGCATCCACCCGCATCCTCCCGCATCCTCCCGCATCCACCCGCATCTTCCCACATCCTCCCACATCCTCCCGCATCCACATCTATTCCCGTCTGTCCGTGTCCCCGTCCACATCCACGACCGTCCCATCTGTCCCTGTCCCTCCACATCCTCCCGCATCCTCCCGCATCCACCTGAATCCTCCCGCATCCACCCGCATCCTCCCGCATCCTCTCGCATCCACCCGCATCCTCCCACATCCTCCCACATCCTCCCGCATCCACGTCTATTCCCGTCTGTCCGCGTCCCCGTCCACATCCACGACCGTCCCATCTGTCCCTGTCCCTCCACATCCTCCAGCATCCACCCGCATCCTCCCACATCCACCGCAGCCACCCGCACCCTCCCGCATCCACCCGCATCCTCCCGCACCCTCCCGCATCCACTGCACCCACCCGCATCCTCCCGCATCCTCCCGCACCCTCCCGCACCCTCCCGCACCCTCCCGCATCCTCCCGCATCCTCCCACATCCACCCGCATCCTCCCGCATCCACCGCATCCACCCGCATCCACCCGCATCCTCCCGCATCCACCGCATCCACCCGCATCCTCCCGCATCCACCCGCATCCTCCCGCATCCACCCGCATCCACCCGTATCCACCCGCATCCTCCCGCATCGTCCCACATCCTCCCGCATCCACCCGCATCCTCCTGCATCCACCGCATCCACCCGCATCCTCCCGCATCCTCCCACATCCTCCCGCATCCACGTCTATTACCGTCTGTCCGCGTCCCCGTCCATATCCACGACCGTCCCATCTGTCCCTGCCCCTCCACATCCTCTCGCATCCTCCCGCATCCACCTGCATCCTCCCGCATCCACCCGCATCCTCCCGCATCCTCTCGCATCCACCCGCATCCTCCCGCATCCTCCCGCATCCACGTCTATTCCCGTCTGTCCGTGTCCCCGTCCACATCCACGACTGTCCCATCTGTCCCTGTCCCTCCACATCCTCCCGCATCCTCCCGCATCCACCTGCATCCTCCCGCATCCTCCCGCATCCTCCCGCATCCTCCCGCATCCACCCGCATCCTCCCGCATCCTCCCGCATCCTCCCGCATCCACATCTGTTCCCGTCTGTCCGTCCCCGTCCACATCCACGACGTCTGTCCCTGTCCCTCCACATCCGTCCCCGTCTGTCCCCGTCTGTCCACATCCATCCATGTCCCCATCCACATCCACGTCCATCCACATCCCCGTCTGTCCCCGTCTATCCCTGTCTGTCTTCGTCCACTGAGTGCTGAGTGCTGAGTGCCTTGGCCGGCGCCTGCCCCCAGGTCTGTCTCTCGCTCTCAGCTCCTCTGCCCAAAATAAACAAGTCGGAACACTCAGGCCTTGTAAACACGGCTCAGCGCTCAGGCCCCGGGTTGGAGCTCCGGGTCCCACCTGCAGGGGAGCAGGGCTGCGGCCTCCTGTCTCCCTCCGCTTCTCTCTGTCTGTCCTGCGTCCGCCCTCCCTCCCTGCGGGGCCTCCTCTGCGGCCCCTCCAGCTCCGACTCTGCTCGGCTGAGGGAGGGAGGGATGCCCGGCCGCTGCCCACGCCCAGCACCCCCAGCAGGGCCACCTGCCCCCCGCACCTGGCGACTGCCCCCGCCCTGCCCCGACCCCGGCACTGCCCCAGCTCCTCCAGGTGGGCTCCCCTGCCCCTCACACCCTCTCTCCTCTCTGCTCCCGTGTGCTTCCCCTCCCCCTGCCCTCTCCCCTCCCCTCTCCCCTCTTTCCTGCCCTCTGCCCTCTGCCCCCTGCCCTCTACCGTCACCTCTCCCCTCTTTCCTGCCCTCTGCCCTCTGCCCTCTCCCCCCACCTTTCCCCTCTATCCTGCCCTCTATCCTCTGCCCTCTGCCCCCTGCCCACTCCCCTCACCTCTCCCCTCTTTCCTGCCCTCTGCCCCCTGCCCTCTCCCGTCACCTCTCCCCTCTTTCCTGTCCTCTGCCCTCTGCCCCCTGCCCCCTGCCCCTGCCCCCGGCCCCCCTGCCCCCTGCCCCTGCACCCTGCCCTCTCCTGTCACCTCTCCCCTCTTTCCTGCCCTCTGCCCTCTGCCCCCTACCCCCTGCCCTCTCATCTCTCCTCTCTTTCCTGCCCTCTGCCCTCTGCCCTCTCCCCTCACCTCTCCCCTCTTTCCTGCCTTCTGCCCCCTGCCCCTGCCCCCTGCCCCCTGCCCTCTCCCGTCACCTTTCCCCTCTTTCCTGCCCTCTGCCCTCTACCCTCTGACCCCTACCCCTGCCCTCCCATCTCTCCCCTCTTTCCTGCCCTCTGCCCTCTGCCCCCTGCCCTCTCCCCTCACCTCTCCCCTCTTTCCTGCCCTCTGCCCTCTGCCCCCGACCCACTGCCCCCTGTCCTCTCCCCTCACCTCTCCCCTCTTTCCTGCCATCTGCCCTCTGCCCCCCTGCCCCCTGTCCTCTCCCCTCACCTCTGCACTCTCCCCTCCCCCCGCCCTTGTCCCCACCCCCCCCGCCCTCTCCAGGATGTACAACCGGCAG